>NC_045698.1:62298686-62561186 GCF_009834535.1 Camelus ferus
ATGGGATTAGAAAAACTTTAGGGTCATTTTGAATGCATACTATCTCCATAACTTTAGGCTCCTTTTAATGCTAGATGTATTTCTGAAAATGACTAAAACAACTACTTTTTTCAGTTCAGAATTTCCATTCAGTATTATTTGCATTAGGCCTTTTATGGCCCTAGATGCTTGGATTGTATGCCTTGTACCTGTATCATTTTTCCCCTCCTGGACTTTTAACACACTGGTCCCCACCATTATCAGCAGAATAAAAGCACAACTCCTTAGCAGTGCTTACGAAATCCAATCTTCCTTCTATCTCCAGCCTCATCTCGAATTTTATCCCTCAGTCCTCAACACTTCTCTTCCAAATCTGATCATCTATTTGTATTCTCCAACAAGAAAAATGTTCTTTATCCTCACACGTTCCATTTCCCAACTCTTCTATCATCAAATTGATTAGATGTTACTTTCTCTTACATGCTTTCCGTGACCTCCTACCCCCAACCCGCATTCTGTATTGAGCATCCCCTTTATTTTAACAACTTTTAAATGTTTACTTGGCTGTTTATCATCTATGTCCTCTAATTAGATTTTAACTTCCTTGAGGGAAGGAAAATGTATTGTTCACTTTGTATTCTTGGCCCCAGCACAAAGTTGAATTTTAATAAACAATAGAAGAATAAAATAATTTAAGTAAGTCACACAGAATAGAAAACAAACTTTTCTTATTTTATATAATATGCATTATATACTAACTTATGATTTTATTTCAACATTTCCTTTTATTATGTCTTAGGTCTGCACTCGATCACTCCAATTCTCAGAAGGCAAGAATGGTTTGGGGTTGTAATTTTCTTTGTAAATATTTATCATGGTTAAATAATCTTTTAAAGAGTATGGTAAATAATATTTTAAAATGTTAAATAAGGGCTAATGTGAGAGAAGCTGATTTTAAATATTAAAGTTTTTTAAGCATCAGGTTGACTCTTGAGGATTCTGACATCTTCCTTAACTTTATGAAAGACCTACACATTTGGTCTTTAAGCCTTAGATTTCTTTTTAATTAAGTAAGTTTATATTCTCAATATTTATGTGTATGCATATACATAAATAATGGATATTTATATATTCTGTATATATAAATATGTATGTTTACACATACATATATACAGAGAAGTGAAGAAACTTGCTGTACGTGAGCAGACAGAAAGGGAAAGAAAGAGATGGACTGACAAAACTATAAAGATGCTTATGTTCTCCAGTGAATCAGAAGAGCTTGCCACACCAACAATATAAGGGCCTTAAGAAAACCCCTTAGGGGGGAGGGTACAGTGCGTGCTTAGCATGCACAAGGTCGTGGGTTCAGTCCCCAGTACCTCCATTTAAAATAAACAAATGAATAAATAAGTCTAATTACCTTCCTCCCCCCTCCCCAAATTTGAAAAATTAAAAAAAAAGAGAAAACCCCTCTGTTTGGTTTCTGATGGAAACTACTAGATAGTATTTATTTCCACAAGGGAAGTTCAAAGAAAAGCATCTTAATCTCTCCATTTCACTTAGGCACTCTAATTGTGTAATGCTCTTAAAGAATTTTATTTCAAAGATTGCATTTCCACAAATTTGAAAAAATTCCAAGACAACAGAGTCTTGTTCATCTTTTACTAAACACCCTCCCCCTATCTTTCCCCTCCCCCACTGTATTTCAAGAAACTAAATCTGAAGGTTAGAGTTTTTTCCCAACTAGGGAACCTAACCTAATGAGATTCCTACTAGGGAACCATACCCATGATGATCTTAGGGGTAAATATATCGATACACTAATTACAAAGTTGAGGGTATTATTAAGCAATGAGAAATTGAAGAAAAATGTGTACTTATTTTATCTATAAAAATACAGAATTTAATAGCTGAATTAGATGTAGATAGGAATGGTCATTTGATTTGAAGATGTAGCTAACACCAGGATTTCTTGTGAATTCTGACTGCTTATCTGATGGGTGTTCATGCTGCTCTGACGACGAACATGTTGAATACCATCAATAGCTAGCTATCTGGACCGCCATTACGTTGTTTCAAGTGGTTCTTTGGCATGTTCCTGAAAACTCCCCTCTAGCTACTCTGTTATTCTCCTTCAGCTTTAATAAATTTGTGTTTCGTCATCATTAAGTGACCCATCAAGTTCTTGAATACCAAGTAGTGGTGCTAAAAGTACATGCTAAGTGTAAGAGGTTTACTTTTCTCCTTGGAGTCAGAAAGATACACTGCCACCTAGATCCCAAACTGCCTCAGCTATTACATAAAATGCAAGTGGCTTATTTCATGGTCTGGGGGTCTTGTCAGTACCCTCTTTTCTCTACTTTTTATATGTACAGTTATAGCACTTGAGAAACATTAAAAGAGCAGAGGAATGTGCCACAGACTTATTATAGTAATCTATCAAATTGTTTTGCATGGCCCTGACCTCATGTACTGAGCTGCTTTCCTTATGAAATAATAAAAGCCTAAACTAAGCTCTTAATTTCTGGATTCTGTTGTACCCAGTGCTACACAGTGTAGCAACTGAATATTTCTAATCTTCGTAAGCTATTGCTGTCACTTTGATAAGTTTAATGTGATGTATATTTAATATATTTACTACTTTCTTAAGTCAGCAAAGAGCTAAACAGTAATAGATACTGTACTCAAAAAAGACTTATTGTGACTGCCATTTTGATGACAGTGCTGAAATATATTGATTTACACGGTCCTTACTTTGCAAGGCGTGCTTTACAAATAATTAGCAAACCTGTCATAACAGCCCTATGAGATAGGTTTCATTATTAACTGTACTTTATACCTCTGAAAAGTGAGGCATAGAGTGGTTAAGTAACTTACCCAAGATCACAGTGCAAAAAAGGGGAGAAAATTAAAATACAGACTGTCTGACTCCAGAGGTTATGATCCTAATTATTACAACTTGCACCACACAGATTCCCCTAACAGGTGGTATATGACTTATACATTATCAATATTATAGTCTCTCCCTTTTACTTCTTTAATATTAATTATGTGATATGATTTATACTATGAATTTCAGCCATAATGAAAATAAGTGTCCAGAGGAATTAACTAGTATTCATGATACCACCTTATTAAATTAAAACTACTCTCCTGAAACAAATCCCATATTTTTCACCTTGTGTCACATAGCCTTCTGGGTCAGCCCTGGTCCCACTTGCAATTGGCATTCTCTAGTCCCTACACTGTGGGACCTTAATATTACGATGCAAACGACACTTAAAATGTTTTAAAAACAACACAATCTCAAATTATAGTCGTGCCTTAGGCAGAATTTGTAGGTCAAGCAGTAAACTTCTATAAAGCTTTAATTTCATCAGAAATGCAATAACTAAAAGCATAATATCCTGATAATGGGCACTAGTGACTTGGCTTTGAACTTTTGTATCTATACAAAAACAAGAAGACCTTGGGCTTCATGAGGCAAGTGAGCAGATGAAACTTAAACTTGTATTTAAACTGTAACCTCAGTGAAGAAAATATATTTTTCCCCTTAAAATATACTTTAATGTTAAAGCATTATTATCTAATAATATTATAGTGACACCAATATTACTTTGGTCAGTATTGGACCAATGTATCTTTTTCATTCTTTTGTTTTCAAATATTCTGTCCTGAAATTTTAGTAATCCTCTCATATGCAGTATAAGGTAGGCACAATAGTGGCCCAAAGACGTCCATGTCCTAATCTCATTGACCTGTGAATGTTACCATACATGCCAAAAGGAACGCTGCATATGCAACTGAGGTTGTGGACCTCAAGATGGGGTGATTATTATGCATTATCTGGGTAGGCCTCATCTAATCACATGATTCCTTAAAAGACAAACTTTTCTGGCCGTGGTCAGAGAGAGATGCAACAAGAGAAGAAAGGTCAATCAAATGCGGCATGAGGAGGACTGTACTTGCCACTGCTGCTCTTCAAGATGGAGAGGGGCCATAAACCAAGAATGTAAGAAGACTCCAAAGCTTACAAAAGGCAACAGAATGTCCTAGAGCCTGCAGAAAAGAACAGATATAGCCCTGCAGAAACCTTGATTTTAGCCCAGTGAGACTAGTATTGGATTTATGACTTATAGAACCACAAGAAAATAAAATTATAGCTTTAAGGAACTAAATTTGTGGGAATTTATAATGCAAGTCATAGAAAACTAACACAATGACTGTGTATTATTTACTTTGTATCTCATTTGAGAATTCCAACTTTAAAATGTAATAATCTGTTTACATTAATTGTAAAAGTTTATTTATTTTTAATAAATATATGAACATTATTTACATACTATTACTTACATAGTACCATTTTAATAAAATTTATTTTTGTTTGTTTATAAAAGATTTTTATTGTGAAACTAAATGATACAGGTCATTTATTTGTACTTAAAAAAGTTAGGTTTATTGAGGCATAACTGACACATAAAATCTTCAACTTTAATAATATATAATTTACATATAAAAATTTCAACTTTTTGAAGTATAACTTAAACATGAAATTATACATTTAAATATTTGTATATATTTATTTTTAAACATGTGCTGATTTACAATACAAATTCATTTCTTTGCTCATCTGTTTTTGTATTTTTGTTCCCCTTTCCTTTTCTTTTTAACAATTTTTATTGAGTTATAATCATTTTACAATGTTATGTCAAATTCCAGTGTAGAGCACAATTTTTTAGTTATACATGAACATATATATATTCATTGTCACATTTTTTTCTCTGTGAGCTACCATAAGATCTTGTATATATTTTCCTGTGCTATACAGTATAATCTTGTTTATCTATTCTACAATTTTGAAATCCCAGTCTATCCCATCCCACCCTCTGCCCCCCTGGCAACCACAAGTCTGTATTCTATGTCTATGAGTCTATTTCTGTCCTGTATTTACACTTTGTTTTTGTTTGTTTGTTTTTGTTTATTAGATTCCACATATGAGCTGATCTCATATGGTATTTGTCTTTCTCTTTCTGGCCTACTTCACTTAGAATGGCATTCTCCAGGAGCATCCATGTTGCTGCAAATGCCGTTATGTTGTCGGTTTTTATGGCTGAGTAGTATTCCATTGTATAAATATAGCACATCTTTATCCAGTCATCTGTTGATGGACATTTAGGCTGTTTCGATGTCTTGGCTATTGTAAATAGTGCTGCTATGAACATTTGGGTGCAGATGTCATCCTGAAGTAGGGTTCCTTCTGGATACAAACCCAGGAGTGGGATTCCTGGGTCATACAGTAAGTCTATTCCTAGTCTTTTGAGGAATCTCCACACTGTTTTCCATAGTGGCTGCACCAAACTGCATTCCCACCAGCAGTGTAGGAGGGTTCCCCTTTCTCCACAGCCTCTCCAGCATTTGTCATTTGTGGATTTTTGAATGACAGCCATTCTGACTGGTGTGAGGTGATACCTCACTGTAGTTTTGATTTGCATTTCTCTGATAATTAGTGATATAAGGCATTTTTTCATGTGCCTATTGATTATTTGTATGTCTTCCTTGGAGAATTGCTTGTTTAGGTCTTCTGCCCATTTTTGGATTGGGCTGTTTATTTTTTTCCTATTGACTCATATGATCTGCTTAGATATTCTGGAGATCAAGCCTTTGTCGGTTTCATTTGCAAAACTTTTCTCCCATTCTGTAGATTGTCCTTTTGTTTTACTTATGGTTTCCTTTGCTGTGCAGAAGCTTGTATGTTTAATTAGGTCCCATTTGTTTATTCTTGCTTTTATTTCTTCTAGGAGAAAATTTTTGAAATGTATGTCAGATAATGTTTTGCCTATTTTTTCCTCTAGGAGGTTTATTGTATCTTGTGTTATGTTAAGGTTTTTGATCCATTTTGAGTTGATTTTTGTATATGGTGTAAGGGAGTGTTCTAGCTTCACTTGTTTTACATGCTGCTGTCCAGCTTTCCCAACACCATTTGCTGAAGAGACTGTCTTTATTCCATTGTGTATTCTTACCTCCTTTGTTGAAGATTAGTTGACCAAAAGTTTGTGGGTTCATTTCTGGGCTCTCTGTTCTGTTCCATTGGTCTATATGTCTGTTTTTGTACCAATACCATGCTGTCTTGATGACTGTAGCTCTATAGTATTGTCTGAAGTCTGGGAGAGTTATTCCTCCAACCTCTTTTTCTTCAGTAATGCTTTGGCAATTCTAGGTCTTTGATGGTTCCATATAAATTTTATTATGATTTGTTCTAGTTCTGTGAAATATGTCCTGGGTAATATTGATAGGGATTGCATTAAATCTGTAGACTGCCTTGGGCAGTGTGACCATTTTAACAATATTGATTCTTCCAATCCAAGAACATGGAATATCTTTCCATTTTTAAAGTCTTCTTTAATTTCCTTCATCAATGGTTTATAGTTTTCTGTGTATAATTCTTTCACATCCTTGGTTAGACTTATTCCCAGATATTTTATTACTTTGGGTGCTATTTTAAAGGGGATTGTTTCTTTACTTTCTTTTTCTGTTGATTCATCGTTAGTGTAAAGAAATGCAACTGATTTTTGAACGTTAATGTGGTAACCTGCTACCTTGCTGAATTCTTCGATCAGCTCTAGTAGTTTTTGTGTGGACCTTTTAGGGTTTTCTATATATAGTAACATGTCGTTGGCATAGAGTGACACTTTTACCTCTTCTTTTCCAATTTGCATCCCTTTTATTTCTCTCTCTTGCCTGATTGCTGTGGCTAGGACTTCCAGGACTATGTTGAATAGGAGTGGTGATAGTGGGCAGCCTTGTCTTGTCCCAGATTTTAGTGGGACGCTTTTGAGTTTTTCACCATTGAGTACTATGCTGGCTGTAGATACGTCATATTTAGCTTTTATTATGTTGAGATATGTTCCCTCTATACCCACACTTTGGTGAGAGTTTTTAATCATAAATCGGTGTTGAATTTTATCAAATGCTTTTTGTCCATCTATTGAGGTGATCATGTGGTTTTTGTCCTTTTGCTTGTTGATGTGATGTACTACAATGATTGATTTGCATATGTTGAACCACCGTTGTGTCCCTGGGATGAACCCCACTTGATCATGATGTATAATCTTTTTTATGTGCTGTTGGATTGCATTTGCTAAAATTTGGTAAGGATTTTGGCATCTATGTTCATCAGTGATATTGGCCTATAATTCTCTTTTTTGGTAATGTCTTTGCCTGGTTTTGGTATCAGGGTGAAGTTGGCTACATAGAATGAGTTTGGGAGTACTCCCTTCTTTTCAGCCATCTGGAAGAGTTTGAGAAGGACAGGGTCTGAGTTCTTTGTATGTTTGGTAGAATTCCCCGGTGAAGCCATCTGGTCCTGGACTTTTATTTGTAGAGAGGTTTTTAATTGCCAATTCGATTTCATTTCTAGTGATTGGAGTGTTCAAGTGGTCAGTTTCTTCTTGGTTCTATCTTGGTGGAAAGTATGTTTCCAGAAATTTGTCCATCTCCTCTAGGTTATCCAGTTTGGTTCCATATAGTTTTTCATAATATTCTTGTATGATATTCTGTATTTCTATTTTATTTGTTGTTTTCTCCATTTTCCTTTCTTATTTTGCTAATTTGTGCTCTCTCTTTTTTCTTCTTTGTGAGTTTGGCCAGAGGTTTGTCGATTTTATTTACTTTTTCAAAAAAACAGCTTTTGGTTTGGTTGATTTTTTCTATGGTCTTGTTAATCTCTATTGTATTTATTTCCTCTCTGATCTTTATTATTTACTTCCTACTGCTGCTTTTTGGGGCTTTTTGTTCTCCTTTTTCTAATTCATTCAGGTGGTGGGTTAAATTGTTTATTTGAGATTGTTCTTTTTTGAGGAAGGCCTGTATCGCTATAAACTTCCCTGTTAGCACTGCCTTTGCTGTGTCCCATAGGTTTTGAGTGGTTGTGCTTTCATTGTCATTTGTCTCAAGGTATTTTTTAATTTCAGCTTTGATTTCCTCGTTTACGCATTGTTTTTTCAATAACATATTGTTTAATCTCCATGTTTTCCTTTTTTTCTCCTTTGTTTCTCTGTTGTTGATTTCCAGTTTCATGGCATTGTGGTCAGTAAAGATGCTTGAGATAATTTCTATCTTCTTAAAATTGCTTGAGGTCTCTTTTGTGCCCAAGTATATGATCAATCCTGGAAAATGTTCCATGTGCACTTGAAAAGAAAGTATATCCTATTTTTGGGGGGTGTAATGCTCTGAAAATATCCACCAAATCTAACTTTTCTATTTCTCTGTTGCCTTGTTTATTTTCTGTCTGGAAGATCTGTCTAGTGATGTTAATGCACTGTTAAAATCTCCAACTATGATTGTATTCCAATCAGTATCCCCCTTTATCTCTGTTAGTAATTGTTTTATGTACTTAGGTGCTCCTATATTGGGTGCATATATATTAACGAGTGTAATATCCTTATCTTGTATCACTCCTTTAATCATTATAAAATGTCCTTCTTTATCTTTTTTATGGCCTTTGTTTTAAAGTCTATTTTGTCTGAAATCAGTACTGCAACACCTGCTTTTTTGGCTTTTCCATTTGCATGGAATATCCTTTTCCATCCTTTCACTCTCAATCTATGTGTATCCTTCTCCCTAAAGTGGGTCTCTTGTATGCAGCATATTGAAGGTTCTTGCTTTATTATCCAGTCTGCCACTCTATGTCTTTTGACTGGAGCATTTAGTCCATTAACATTTACAGTAATTAATGATAGATGTGTTTACTGCCACTTTGAACTTATCTTTGCAGTTGAATTGGTATATCCTCTTTGTTCCTTTCTTCTTCCTTTTGTGGTTTGGTAATTTTCCTTTGTATTTTCATGGTTTTTATTTAATTTTTGTGACTCTCTTGTCAGTTTCTGGCTTGTGGGTATCCTTTTTCGTAAACCTATTAGCCCATTACTATAACTGTTTTTATTACACTGATAGTAACGTGATCTCAAACCCATCCTACTGTTAAAAAAATTAAAAAAGAAAGAAAAAGATATTCTATATTTCCCTGCCTCCCTCTCCCACTCTCAGTGATTTGTATGTCTTCTTTCCTAATTTCATGTTTATTTTATTTGTAATTCATGAGTTATCACTATTCCAGTTGTGAGTTTCTCATTTCTGTAGCATCATGCTTGCTTTTCTATTTAGAATAGACCTTTCAAAATTTCTTTTAGCATGGGTTTAGTGTTGCTAAACTTCTGCAGCTTTTTCTTGTCTGTGAAATTCTTTATTTCTCCTTCTATCCTAAAGGATAGCCTTGCTGAATAAAGTATCCTAGGCTGCATCTTTCATTCAGGACTTTGAATATATCTTGCCACTCCCTTCTGGCCTGTAGTGTTTGCGTAGAGAAATCAGCTGAGAGCCTTATGGGGGTTCCCTTGTAACTTACTCCTTGCTTTTCTCTTGCTGCCTTTAGAATCATTTCTTTATCCTTGACTCTGGCCATCTTGATTATGATTTGTCTTGGTGTGGGTCTATTTGGGTTCTTCCTGTTTGGAACCCTCTGAGCTTCCTGTACTTGGATATCTGATTCCTTTAAGTTTGGGAAGTTTTCAATCATGACTTCTTCAAAAACCTTTTCAATCCCCTTTGATCTTTCTTCCCCTTCTGGGACCCCTATTATGCAAAGATTGCTTTATATTATCCCATAGGTCCCTTATGCTATTTTCATTATTTTTTTATTTGTTTATCTTGTAGCTCTTCTGAATGGGTGCTTTCTATTGTCCTGTCTTCTAGGTCACTAATTCGCTCTTCTGTAATATCTAGTTGGCTTTGCACAGCTATTAGATCATTCCTCATCTCTGTCAATGAGTTTACGCATTCTACTTAGCTCTTCTTTATAGCTTCAATTTCATTTTTGACATATTTTATATCTCTAAACACTATCTCTTTTAATTCCTTCAGCAATTCGATCACTCCTTTTTTGAAATTTTGATCTAGTAGGCTATCGATGTCTATTTCGTTGATCTTTCTTTCAGGGGATTTCTCTTGTTCTTTTAATTGGTAAAGGTTTCTCTGCTTCTTCATCTTGCTCATACCTCTCTGACACTGTGGTTTATGGAGTATCAGTTATCTATTTTGGTCCTTAAGGAGTTTATCTATCTAATGCCTATTTAGGAATAAGACTTAGGAAAAAAAGAAAAAATAAGAGAGAGAGAGAAAGAATTTTAAAAGAAGGGAGAAAGAAGGTTTGAAAACAGTGTATAATGAATAATAGAAGAGTGAGTTGAAGCAGAATATCAATCGGGTTGAGACATCCTTTTAAAACCTTTAAAAAAGAAACCTGTGTCTAATCAACAAGAGGACATCAAAACCCAAGAGAAGTAGAAATGAATTAAGAAGTAAAAATTAAGAGGGTAATAGAAAATAGAACAGGTAAAAACAGATTTAAAAAAAAAAGTGGGGGGAGGTTGTCGGTGTTCTCCTGGAGTCTGTGTACTTTTAATGTGAAGTCTTTCTGTCTTCGTCCTGTTTTGGAAGCTCAGCTTGCTGTTTCCAGAAGCCCTCCATTGGCGCCCTCTTCTGTGCTGCCCCCAGCACCTGTCGGCAAGATCGCTCCTCCTCCTAACACTGGGTCAGGTGCAGCTCTCCTCTGCTGTGGACGGGCGGGTCACTGCCCCTCCAGATGCCGCTGTCAGATGTTGCAGACTGGCCGGGTAGGAGGGCGGGTCTTGCCCCCTCCCAGCACCTCGGTCAGGGGCTGTGTTCCTGCCCGAAAGGTGGGGGGCCGCCCTCCCTCTCCTGGCGCCGGTAGCTCCGCTGCTCTGTGCGGCTGCTCGCTCCACCCTGGTCGGCGCTCCGCCCTGGTCGGCGCTCTGCAGGTGGGCTCGGGGAAGACCTGTCCCTGCTCTGAGGCAAAACCCAGCTCCTTGTTTGTCTTTGTGGAGCAAGTTCTCTGAGGGACCAGGATGGAAGGGTTCTATCTGCCTCTGGCTGTAGACATGTCTCAGTCTGGCCTTTGAGGCTGCTAAGCCCTTAGGTGCATATGCAGGTTTTGCCCCCGCCCCTGCCTGAGTGCTAAGTGTGGAGGATATGGGGGCTGTGCCTGAGCCCCGCCTCTCTTCCCCCGAAAACTTTCCGCGGGTTTTCACAGATGGGGGTGTGCACCCTTCCCCCGAGAGCACATCAACCTTGCTGTTTTATGGAGGGCCCAGGTGGTTCTGCCCTGTGCACCCACAGCCACGGCGCACAGCCCCCTACAGTCCCCCGGGGCTGCCTCAGTGCAGCCGCCCCCGTCCTCCGCCCGGCTTGGGCAGCCTGGCCCTGCCCGCCACTGCTGGCCCGCGTCTCAGGCTGGGTGTCGGGGGGACCCTCTGTGCCCATTTAACTTAGTTCTGTTAGTCAAGGGCTGCTCTGTACAGATCCGAGCCTCGGAGGCTCCTCCTCTGTCCCGCTGGCCTCTCAGTTGGAGAGGGGAGACCCAGCGAGCGAGCGCCAGTCCTCCTTTGCCGCTCCCTCCCCGCGGGACCCGTCCCGCGCTGCTTTGCCTTTTGTTCTTTCTTTTTTCCTTTTCTCCTACCAGATTTTTGGCATCTTTATCTTTTGAAGAGGGCGATGTTCTGTCGGAGTTCTGCAGGTGCTCTGGTTGGCTGAGTGGGTCTGTGGATGTGAGTCTTGGTGCATTTGTGGGAGAGGGTGAGCTACCAGCATCCTTCTGCTCCGCCATCTTCTCTCTTCTCCTCAATTTCTATCTTCTTAAAATTGTTGAGGCTTCTTTTGTGCCCAAGACATGATTAATCCTAGAAAATGTTCCATGTGCACTTGAAAAGAATGTATATCCTATTTTTGGGGGGCCTAATGCTCTGAAAATATCCACCAAATCTAATTTTTCTATTGTATTATTTAATTTCTCTGTTGCCTTATTTATTTTCTGTCTTGAAGATCTGTCTAGTGATGTTAGTGTGGTGTTAAAATCTCTGACTATGATTGTATGCCCATCAATATCCCCCTTTATCTCTGTTAGTAATTGTTTTACGTACTTAGCTGCTCCTATATTGGGTGCATTATTCTCCTTTCCTGACTTCCTCTGACTTCATCAAGATTTTTGTCTTTCTTCCCTTTCATTAGATAGAGGGAAGTTTTATGTTCTCTTTGTATTGCTTTTATTATTTTAAAAAGTCAAACTTATTTTGTTTCTGTATCTTAATTTGGAACAATACAAATGCAATAAAATATGTTTTCACATATCAACCCAAACCTATTATTCTAGTTACCATTTGATAGCGTTTTAAGTTCTACCTTCTTTTTAAATATCCTCCAAATAGTTCACTATTTTCAATATGATTACATTAGAGTCAATGATTATTTGGATTGTTTTCACAGGTTTAGCTGTTTCTTTGCTTATGACTGTTTTTCTTAGTTCACTCTTTCCTTTTGGATATTATTTCTTTCTCCTGTGAATTCTAGTGTGTGTTCACTACAAAAAAACAATGAAACACAAAAGAAGGCAGAGATAGAGGAAATGAGAAGCCAAAAAGGTACAGGACATATGGAAAAAAAATAGCAAAATGGCAGAGAAGTGGTCTTTTTTTAAAATCAATAATTACATTAAATGTAAATGCAGTAAACTTTAAAATCAAAAAGCAGTGATTGGAAGATGAATTTAAAAAAAATGAGCCAACTTACACAGCATTATACATTTGTTCAAATTCATAAAATTTGTAACACCAAGAGTGAAATCTAAGGTAGATTATAGTCTTTGGGTAATTATAATGTGTCAACATAGGTTCATCAGTTGTAACAAATATACCCTCTAGTGAGAGATGTTAATAATGAAACAGGCTATATGCATGTGTGTAGGCAGAGGGTGTATGATAAATCTCTATACTTCCTTCTCAATTTTGCTGTGAACTTAAAACTGCTCTAACACTGGCTTAAGGATGTAATTGAAAGTAAGTAAATAGGTTCAAAGTGAAGAGACAGAAAAAGATACTCCAGGCAAATGGTAACCAAAAGAGAGCTGGAGTAGCTATACTAATATACAAAATTTACTTTAATGCAAAAACTTTTCTGAGAGACAAGGAAGAGCATTGTAAACTGATAAAAGGTCAATCATCAGGAAGGTATAAAAATTATAATTATGTATGCACCAAATACAAGAGTCCCAACTACAGGGAATGAATTTTGACCGAATTGGAGGGAAAAATAGGCAGTTCTACAGTAATAGTTGGAGACTTCGATACATTACTTTCAATAATAGATAGGATATCTAGACAGAAAGTTAATATGGAAATAGAGAGCTTGAAAACACTATAAGCCACTGAGATCTAGTAGATAAATATAACTCTAGTCAACAACAACACAATATCCTCATTTTCCAGTGCACATGGAACACCCTATAGGAATGAACGTATGTTAGACCACAAAACAAATGTCAAAAAATTTTTAAAAACTGAACTCATGCAAAGTATCTACTCCTGCCACAATGGAAAGAAGCTTGAAATCATAACAGAAGGAAAACTGGAAGACAAACAAGTGTGTGGAAAGTAAACAATACACTCCTTAACAATAATGATCAAAGAAGAAACCATAAGGGAAATTGTAGCATATCTTGAAAATAAGGAAGATGAGATCACAGAATATCAAATCTTAGAGAGTCTACCAAAAGCAGTACTCAGAGAAGTACATAATTGTAACAACTACATTCAAAAAGAAGAGCAAAATCAAACCAATAACCTAACAGTACACCTGGAGGAACTAGAGAACTAAGCCCAAAACTAGCACAGGAGGAAAATAATAAAGACTAAGGTGGAGATAAATAAAATAGAGAATAGTAAAACAATAGAAAAATCAGTAAAATCAAAAGATGTTCCTTTGAAAAAAACCAAAAAACAAAAAAACTGACATTTAGCTAGACTGATGACAAAAAATCAGAAAAGGTAAAAATAACTAAAATCAGAAATGAAAGTGAAGATCATTAACTACCAACTTTACAGAAACAAAAAGGTTTATAATAGAATATTGTAAGTAATTATATGCCAACAAATTAGAAAATCAAAGTGGAATGGACGAATTTCTAGAAACAACAAAAATTACCTAAACAACTTCATGAAAAAATAAAAATCTCAACAGACTTGACATGAAAGATTAAATCAGTATTAAAATACCTCCCAGTAAAGAAAATTCTAGTACTCGATGGCCTCATTGGTGCATTCTATGAAACATTTAAAGAATTAATATCAATTCTTCTCAAACTCCTCCAAAGAATAGAAGAGGAGAGAATACTTCGTAACTCATTCTTTGCGACCAGCATTTCCTTGATACCAAAGATAGATAAAGAGATTACACAAAATGAAATTTACTGAATAATAATCCTTATGAATATAGATGCAACAAATCCTCCACAAAATACTAACAAACTAATTCCAAAAGCATACTAACAGAATTATACATCATGATTAACTGGGATTTATCCAAGGATAAATCTTATGTTGTGATTCAACATAAGAAAATCAATCAATACCTCACTTTAAAAAAATGAAGAAAAAAGTTACATGATCATTTCAATAGATGGCATGTAACAAAATCCAATACCCTTTTATGATAAAGAAACAAAAGCACTTGAGACTAGGAATTGAAGGGAATTTTCTCCATATGATAAAGGGCATCTATGAAAAACCCACAGCTAACATCACACTCATTGGCAAAAGACTGAAAGCTTTCCTCTTAATATCAGGAAAAAGACAAGGATGCTCACTTTCGCCACTGTTACTAACTGTTTTACTGAAAGTTATAGTCAGAGCAATTAGCCAAGAGAAATAAATGGGGAGAGCCATTCAAACTGCAAAGGAAGAAGTAAATCATCTCTATTCACAAATGGCATTATTTTATACACAGGAAAAAAAAAAGGACAAGAAGTCCACAAGAAAGCTATTAAAGCTAATAAACAAATTTAGCAAAGTTGCAGGTTACAATATCAACACATAAAAATCAGCGGTATCATTCACTTGCAATGAACAATGCAAAATTAAAATTAAGAAAGCAACCATACTTACAATAGCATACATAAAGTTAAAATACCTAGGATTCAATTTAGCCAAGGAGGTGAAAGTCTTGTATATTGAAAACTACAGAATATTGGTGAAAAACATTAAAGAAAACCTAAATAAGTGGGAAGAAATTTTGTGTTAATGGATTATTAAAAAATATTGTTAAGATGTCAGTATTACCCGAACAATCTACAGATTTAACATGAAATTCCTATCAAGATTCCAACAGCCTTTTTTTCAGAAATAGAAAATCAGATCTGTAAATGTATATGAAGTTTCAAAGTGCACTAAAATAGCCAAAACATTCTTGAAAAAAAAAAAAGAAATTGGAGAACTCCAATTTTCCAACTTCAAACTTACTATCAAGCTACAGAAATCAAAGCATTGTAGCATTGGCATAAAGAGAGACATATAAACCAATGGAATATAACTGAGATTTCATAAATAAGCCCATTTATCTATAACAACTGATTCTTGCCAAAGTTACCTAGTTACTAATTTCTTAAACAAATGGCACTAAAACAACTGGATTTTCACATGTTAAAAAAAAAAAAAAAAGTTACCCAACAAAAATTAATTCAGTATGGATAAATGACCTAAACATAAGAGCTAAAACCATAAACCTCTTAAAGAAAAGAAAATAATCAAATCTTCACGACCTTCAAATTTTCAATGGATTCTTAGATATGAATACCAAAAGCATGACCACAGAGAAGAAACAGATAAATTTATCTCGATAGATAGAGAAAATGCATTTGATAAAATTCAACATCCATTTATGATAAAAACTCTTACCAACGTGGGCATAGAGGGAACATACCTAACATAATAAAAGCTATTTATGACAAACCCATGGACAACACAGTACTCAATGGGGAAAAGCTGAAAGCCTTCTCACTAAAATGTGGAACAAGACAAGGATGTCCACTCTCACCATTTCTGTTTGACATAGTATGAGAAGTCCTAGCCATAGCAATCAGACAAATAAATAAATCAAAGAGATCCAAATGGAAGAGAAGAGGTAAAATGGTCACTATAAGCAGATGATGTAATACTATACATAAAAAACCCTAAGGCCTCCACACAAACTACTAGAGCTGATAAAATAATTCAACAAGACAGCAGGATACAAGATTAACATACAGAATTTAGTTGCCTTTCTTTACGCTAACAATAAAATATCAGAAAAGGAAATTTACAAAAATAATCACTTTTAAAATCACGTCAGAAACAATATTTAGGAATAAATCTGACCATGGAGGTCAAAGACGTATACACTGAAAACTATAAAACACTGATTAAGGAATTTAAATATCATTTGAAGAAATGGAAGGATAGCCCATATTCTTGGATTGGAAGAATTAATATTGTTAAAATGGCCAGACTACCCTAAGCAATCTACAGATTTAACGTGATCCTTATCAAATTACCCAGGACATTTTTCGCAGAACTAGGATCCCAAAATATATATGGAGTCACAAAAGATCCAGAATTACCAAAGCAATACTGAAGAAAAAGAATGAAGTTGGAGGAATAACCCTCCTAGACTTCAGACAATACTATAGAGATGCAGTAATCAAAACAGCATGGTTTTGGCCCAGAAACAGACATATAGATCAATGAAACAGAACAGAGAGCCCAGAAATAAACCCACAAATTTTTGGTCAATTAATCTTTGACAAAGGAGGCAAGAACATACAATGGAATAAAGACAGTCTTAGAAAACACAGCTTCACCTTGGGAAAAAAAAAAACAAAAAAAAACAGATGAGGAAGCAGAGGTTCCAAGGGCAGAGCATGACTAGACAAGCGGCCCCCGGAAGGCCGAACGAGCACTCAAGGCTGCATAAAGCAACTGTGCCAATTTTCCAGCCTTCATTTATTTTTATTATATTCCTGTGAACATGTTCCTCACCAACTATGAAATACACAGCTAAATGAGGAAGTGATACCACATAAAACTTCTATGACTAGATTTTTTTTTTTAACAGGACTAAATCTTCCTATGTACACAGTCTCTTCCCAGACACAGAATATACATTCAAAGAAGCATCAGAAGTATTAATTGTTTATAGCATCTTTCCTTACCATGCTTGGTTATTTCTAACAAAAACCATATTTGCATCTGGGTGTCTCTGTGTTCTTATCAGCAACTTGATTCCTGGATTCAAGTTACTCTGGTTTTCCTTATTATTAGGCAAAAATTATATTTAACATACCAAAGAGGAAACGACTAACTAGGGTTTTAATATGAGTAAACTTAATTCAAATAATACAAAGTCATTTACTTGGCTGTTATTCAAATAGTTACAGGAAAGACAGGAACTAGGTCTTGAACACATTGTTCTAACTTCACACAATCACACAGGGTAGACCCAGAGGCTGGTTTTGTAGCAAGAACCTCCCTGTGACAGCTCAACGCCAAGGCTGTGGTTTTGAAAATATAAAACCATTATTTTTTTTTCCTTTATCCCCTTCTCCATGATTACATCTTCTGCTTCTCCTGCCCAATTTACAAGACTCAAGGCTCTGAAGACACAGTGCCACAAAAAATAGCTTCAACTAGCATTGACTTTCATTATTCATATTTTATAAGGCAAAAATTAGCCGACGCGTTTCTGTCGTGGATACAGCGAGAGGTGAATAAACAAACATAATCAGATTTCTTTTTATATGTGGCCATCTCTGATTATATTATTCCGCATAGATTTTTCTTTTTTTTCAGGTGGAAGCTAAAAGCACCAACTGAGGAGAAAAGATTTTCAGTGTCAGTGAAGTTAAAACATGTCAGCAGCAGTTCCTTGGGTGAATATTGTCTCACATGAAAGAAAGGATGGATTGAATTCATATCTGAAACAAGACAAGATTTTCCATCTGACCTCATTATGTGTTTCTCTGGAGTGCATCCCTGGGTTTCTGCCGGAACTGAAATGGGTTGTGTGGAAACCAAATATAAAACAGTTCAGCATTGCTGTTAACTGACGTATCTTAATAAGATGGGGTATTTATTGTTTTGCCACTGTCATCTCTTAACTCTAAAAGTCATAATGATGTGCTGGATCCCTTTGTTAAAGCAATCCCCTTAAGTGAAGGCATGTACTAATGAAAGGCTTTATGCTGCACAGTTGGAAACAAAGATGAAGTAGCGTTACTGCGTATCACAGAGATTTATATTGAGAATTTTTTATGGAAAGATTTTTAGAAACTCGACCGTTGTATCCTTATAAATAATTAAACGTACAAATGATCATTGTCCCATACAGCTGGTTTCCTTTTCTGTGAGCACTGGTAATCAATTCAAGAATATATTGCTTTAAAGCAATTTATAGCATTTTTCATTATTCCTGATCATACTAGAAAATTATTCAGAGGTCAGAAATAATAGAAAAGTTTCCTCTAGGTTACCCTTGTGCTACATAGACAGATTTCCTAGAAAGTAACTGTATCATACAAAAGGCATCTTTTTTCCTTCAGTTTTATTTGTACAAAGGCTTAAATGTATATGCGCTTATATATATATTTGCATATATCACACTAATTGATAAACATACCATTATTTACATTACTGTATGCAAATATATCCATTTACATATACACACATTATGATTTTATTTTTAAATATAGTCAATGTAGGGAAAATATTAGTTAGAACTCTAAAAATCTACCACTATTGAAATGTTCCCATAATCTCTGAGCTATTCTGTAAATTATCATTATCCTTAAGAATGAATCATGGCAGTAAACTACTCAAAAGAGGTCATCACATAAGTCTCTCTATATAGGTATAGATTTAAATATAACGTAGATACAATGAGATGTACTATTTTGGTGAAATTAATATATCTTCTATAATAATTTGACATACAGTTCATATTTTTATTTGCTACAGTAACACATTGTTAAATCAATGTTCATTTTATAAAAGAATACATTCCAAACTGTAGAATCTAATGAATATGTTAACTTGGACAATTTTAAGGATTTAATTGAATCGTCTGGTCGGCATGTTTGATATGGACTCTAAAATCTTCTGGCACACAATAAACCTTTTAAATTTACCACCTGAGGAGAATTAAATCTTTTGGTAACTGAAAGGTCATGTGACCTGGGATACTTTTTATTTTATAAAAAATAACTAGTTTATCCAAAAAAAAGGATACTTATAAAATGCATTGTGTTTTAATGCTAGGAATGCAGAAACTAAGTTAAGGTCCCTCCATTCAAGATGCCACCTATCAAATACAGAGCCTCTGTCTAGTGAGTTGTTGTGAGAAACTAAATAAAAAACTTACATACTTGGTTGTTTCTTCTAGGAAGTGGCACTTAATCCCCCCACCCTTGAGACACAGTGACTCATAAGAAAACACGAGAGAGAAAAACAGTGACTTTACAGTGGAGAAACCTGGCAAACACAACCTTAAGCAAGCCACGAAGGCTAACACTGTAAGTGACCCGCAGTGGATAGGAAGTCCCCCTGACATGTGATGAGATAATCTCTCTGCTATTCTTGCCAAAACTGTATAACCCCAGACTAGTCTAATAAAAAAATTTAAATAAACCTGGATTAGGTGATGGTTCTGTAAGCTCTTCAGCCAGAACTCCTCAAGACTGCCAAGGTCATAATCAACAAGAAAAGCCTGAGACTCGTTCACACATCAGAGGGAACCAGGATAACGACATGTAATGTGGTTCCCTGTATCAGGTCTGGAACAGAAAGAGGACATTCAGGAAAAACTGGTGAAACACAAATAGATCTAGAGATCAGTTAAAAAATAAAACAATTCACATATAACTTTAAAGTCTAACAAATAGCTCTATTATATTTTTTTAAAAAGGAATTATTATTGCATCAACAGCAAATCAATCATAAACTAGCTGTCAAGAATGAGGGAAACTCAGCGTTCCCTATGGTCAGGCCAATGTCACACACTGAGTATGGTGTCACAGATCGCAACATGGGAGTCTATAATTAAGGATCCTGAAGGATCCTCAGCCAGTCGTTAGCAAACTGTTGTTTGCAGAACAATAGAAACTTCAGAGAGGGCAGTGCTGATCAGTGAAAAGACAAGGCATTAGCCACGTCCCACTCTCCAACTCAAGTGTGCTATTGTAGAGTCACACAGTATTACATTTCACTGAGGGATCCACAGCTTCAAACAAAACAGAAGAAAACTAATATGAATCCAGATAAGCACTTATGGAACTTTAGTGGGTATACAAGTCACAGGGCACCTTGGTAACAGCAGACTCTGGGATGGGGCCCGAGATTTACATTTCTCACAAGTAATGCCCCCCCCCCCCCCAGGGGATGAGAACACTGCTTGTCAGAGAGCAACACTTCAAGTAGGAGGGGTCTAGATCGAAATTTTAAACTGTTCTCTTAACCATAAACTTCATAGAGGGGAATTTGCTGCTATTTTTAATGCGTTTTATAATTTTTACTAATACATAACATTCCTCCACAGTTATCTAGTTTTTGGTTGGGAAAAATAAGAAAATGGAGTTTTTTGAGCTGTAGCCCTCCCCGTTCCTGATCCCTCAGTACCCTAACCTCACTCTTCTTTCTCATAACAACCCCCAGAAGCTTGACCTTATCCAGCCAAATTTCCTCTGCCACCTTCTCATCCACCTCATTCTGTAACTAGTCATTTCAACAATTATACTAGACCCAAGCGAGATGTTCTATGCCAGTTACGTTTCATCACAGCCCATGCCAAGCCCGGTCTCGGGCAGCACTCACTATCGATTACATCTTTACAGAAAAAGGGAGGAAAGTGGGTATTTCAGGCCTTTTAAAACTCATGCTTTTATGTTTCATCTGGGCATTTGCCTCACATTTAAAAAATGTACTTATGTTGACTCTTAATACATTCTCCATAGGGTGTTCCAAGCTTTCTATAAAACAAGACAGGCCAAATTTTATTCCAAAACAGCACTCAAACTTAACTTCCTGCTTCCTTGAGCTCCAAACACCTTTCCCTCAATCCAGATACTCCCTCAAATACTGAGCAACACATTTCCTTCAGAACAATCAATCAGTTTTGAGTGGATGTAACTTCCTGTCCTTGCTCTCCAGAAGGACACCAATGACTATTTGCCAATTCCCATGACATTTTTCCTCTCCCTTCAGCACCTGACACCATGGGACAGCTGCTTCTAGAAATACTTTTGGGCTTCTTCAACCTCAGATTGCTTTCTGAGCTTCCATCCAATTCTTTTATATCTGCTTTGCGAGCTTTTTAAAAAACTTTTACGTAAAAGACAGTAGTTTGCCAAAGTTATATATGACCTCTAGAATTACCGGCTGTCAAATCTTAGTTCTATCATTTTTAGCTTTATGATTTTGAACAAGTTGCTACACTTTATATCCTTTAATGTTTTCATCTATAAAATCAGGATAATAATGGTTTCTATCTCATAAGGTTGCTTTATGGATTAGATGAGTTATGATGTAAAATGCCTAGAACTGTGTCTGACAGACATTAAGTGCTAGATAAATATCAATTAGTCCTATTACCTACTCACAATCATACTTTCAGATAGTTTATCCACCCTCACTTCATCAACCCACTACATGGAGATGTTTCACAACTCAGTGTTTCTCAATATTACTACTATTGATATTTGGAACTGGACAAGGCTTTATCACGGGGAGCTGTCCTGTGTATTGCAAGGTGGTTGGCAACATCTCTAGCCTTTACCTATTAGACACCATTAGCAACCCACAGTTGTAACACAAACAAGCAAATTGTCTCCAGACACTGGCAAGTATCTCCTGGGACCAAAATAGCCTCTTATTGAGAACGACTATTCTAACCCTGTTCTGTCTAAGAATGTCTTGAGATAAATGTCTCTTTGATGCTTCAACATATGTCCAAAAGTGAAATTACCATATTCTCCCCCTAGGCAAGTTTCATACATTGTTTTACCTACTTCCCTAAGCAACTATTATAGAAAACATGGTAATCTTGATTTGTCTCTCTCTTGCTTTCTACAATCTAGTAAATGATGTCAAATATGCAATCCCAGTTTTTTTTTTTTTTTTTTTTTTACCATTTATCCTTAATGCATTCCCACTGATATTTTCAGAATCAGCCCCTCATTCTTTCAACACAGTTATGCTGGCCCCCTCCTCAGTGGTAGACATTCTCTAGTGACAGTAAGACAAAGATCCAGTCATCAGGAACCTCACATTCTAGCGGAGGTAACAGGTTAATACAGATTAATACAAACAGATTAACACACTGCATGCTTTTGAGTACTGATACTGTGTCATAAATAAAGCAGGGTAAGGAGCTAGAAGAATGAAAGAGGGCCTGTTAATTAAGGGGTTAATAAAGGCATCGTGGAGAAGGTGACATTCCAGTGCCTCCTGTGAAAAAGTCCAAGCATGCAAAAATCTGGGGATGGCAGCAGTAGAAAAAAAAAACAAAACAAAACACCAACCTTGAGGTGGCAATG
Source organism: Camelus ferus (assembly GCF_009834535.1). NCBI lineage: Eukaryota > Metazoa > Chordata > Mammalia > Artiodactyla > Camelidae > Camelus > Camelus ferus. The sequence continues at coordinate 62,321,128 of NC_045698.1, forward strand.
CACTTGGCGCTTGTGAGAAAGTGCAGCAAGGTCAGGGTGCTGAGAGGTTATTCAATATGTGGAGTAGTTGCCCTGGTCGGATTTGAAATGAAAGGCAGGAAACAGATTCTAAAATAAATGCACAAGCAAAAAATCCCACCTGCCACCAAAAATGAAAAGAGATGGAGCTAAGGTGATAAAATTTTAGTAAAGTCACTTCATTTCTTTGATTTTCATATTTTTAATTGTTTTTCTGTTTTAGCTGATGTTTATGTATTGCGTTGGGATTGTGCATAAAATATAAATATACTATATTCACATATTTTATAAAAATTCTTCATTTATAGATGTTATACTCAACTCCTAGTTTAGAAGACAGCCAATATTCGTGTTACTTTTATGAAATTTAGACAATTCTGTGAATAAATACACATCCAAAGATACTTCAAAAGCATTTGAAAGACATAATATTTTCATATAATTATTACAGCATTAGAATTCTCCAGGAAGACATGTGAACTTAGTCTAATATTATTAAAATTAGCTTTAAAAATTCAAACTATGAGACCAGAGAAATGATTTCAACATAGCAAATTACACATGGCACTCAAGTTCTGTAAGTGATTTAATATGTAACATACTTTTTAAAATGAGCGTAGTCCAAAAAATTAGCCCTGAATGTTAGCAGTGCCTGGAACAACAGCTTAAAATTAAGAGTGTCAATTATTCTGCCTTCAAAACTTGTCTTTTGCCCTCTACAGACTCTCCTTGCTCCTGCTTTAAGAATTTATTACTTAAACACTAAAATCTCCTTTGGGCAAAAATATGATTAAAAAAAAAAAAGTGCCTAGGATACATTTTGTTAAATCATTTTGTTTGTCTTTTTGTTTTGTAACCTTTGCTTTTTCGGCTTGAGTTGCATGTATTCAATTGCTCCAAATGAAGAGGTAACTAAGGACAGAATGGCAGACCTCCTACTTTTGTGTACTTCAGTCAAACCCAGAACTCGATTCTAACGGAGAGGCTTCTTATTTACAGATGCCCTCATTAGCCGTCTTGCTGTGGAGACACGTACCTTCCTTCGCTTCCGTTAGTCCCCACCAGATTACACGACTCACATCGGGGCACTGCTGCATTTCCACTCGAACTAGCGCTGTGCAGCAAAACAACACTGGGAGGGAGTGAATGGTTATCAAGAGAAAGTTTACTTTCTGGGTTAAGAATTAATTTAACTGAATTGGTGCCGTGAAAGTGGTAAACACAATCCCCTCACTGTTGTTTGTCAGGGAGTGTTATATCACCCTGGATTGCTTTGTCAATAATCTGCCTGGCCTACGAGCTAAAAATCTAAGATTGCTGGGATGACTGACAGGCTGGAGATAGCTGATAATTCTAAGGAATTGGAGGTGTAAAATCTTTAAGGACCATGTCTACAGTATAAATGCCAGGGTATCTCCACATCACTGTGTACTTACAAAGGCAACAGCATTGTTAATGGCAGCCTGTCTGTCCATCAAGTTTGCTACTGGCGGATTTATCCCTCTTTCACTCCTTATCTTTCTTTGCTGTGTTTATTTCGAAACCAGCTGCAGAATAAATTGCCTCTTGTCTTCACCTCCTACACTGAGCACAATGATATGTTCTGTAAAGCTTAAAATCATGGTGTTTTTCTAGTACTCCTTTTTCAGAACACTGACTTCTAATTTTGTTTGTTTATGAATATGTATTGTTTTTTTTTTCCTCCTGTGGGGGCTTTTAGCAGAACACTAAAAATGACTCTTATTTACTTGGCAAGTGCTCAGGATCTAGATAAAGGTGTGTGCTATTTCATAGAGAAGAAATAAATAGATTTAAGATAACCATTTTGTTATTGCAGTTGAATAATTCATTAGATCTGCTCTGTTTTAATCAAATAATTAATAAACAGCCAAATAAGTTGAAAAATGTATTTCTACTAAACAGCTTTCAGAAGTTAATGCCATTTCAAGTATCCCTTCGGTATGCACAGCCGCCCATCTGTAACTTTCTAACTTATGAGTGGGAGGAAAGAAGATGTTGGTGGCTGGGCAGATTTCAAGATCAAAATTAGAATTTATATGAAATGTCCAAGCTCTGCTAGTTAACCTGAATGCTCTCATGCTGCAGGTGGGAATATAATTTGGGCCAATTACTTTGGAAATTTTTGGCTGCTACTACTACTAAAGATGATCGTGCGCATACTTTAACACTAACAACTCCTCTCCCAAAGATATACAGGTGTATGTTCTCCAAAAGACATGGAAAAACATCAACAAATATTTGTAAAAGCCAAATAATGCTCATAAGTATGTAAAAATACATATAAAACATGTATAAACACTATTTTAATATGGATAAAATAAAAACAACCAAAATGTGATCAACACTAGACTGGATAAATAAATTACTCTCTCTATGTATAGATTTATTCAATGGAATACTATATAGTAATGAAAATGAAGAATATGCAGCTGTCCATGACACATAGATGAATCTCACAGACATAATGTGGAGCCAAAGAAACCAAATGTGTATCATGAATGGTTTTCTTCATGTAAAGTTCAAACCCAGGCATAAAAAATAAGCTAAAGGTGATCTGGTGACCCTTGGGGCTTGGGTTGGGCATGAGGAGACTCTGGGATTCTGATAATGTTCTATTTCTTCACATAGACATTGCTGGTTACATGTGGGGTTAGTTTGTTTGCTGGGTTAAAATTCACCAATATATACACTTATTATTAGTGAACTTTTCTGCATCTCTGCTAATGCTACAAAAAAGTTGAAAATTTAAAAGTGTCCATATTTTCGGGTAGTGTTTGCTACTACATACTAAATTATAATTAGCAGGCATCTCCTGTATTCTCACTAAATGATGTTTCTTTGTTATTTGGAGAGGAAGTACAAAGAAAAAAGGTAAAAAGGGCTTTAGATGAAGTTATAGTCCATGAAAGGTACACATACATGCTCCGAGTAACACAGAGTTCTCTGACTATTAAACCATGAGTGTTTAGCCACACATACATGCATGTGTGTACACACACACATCCATTTGGGTATATTTAAATTAACGCTGTAGCCTTCTAAATTGGTAAGTAATGAAGGCAAATGTTCATCAGTCATTATTTTGCAACTTTAAAAAGTTATTGAACTTTGCTAATTACTTGATAGTCAATTGGAAGTCATTTTTATTTGGACTGGGTATCACATGCAATAACAGAAATAGCATTTATTCATTCACAAAATCTTTTTGAGGACGTATATTTCTGAGTTGAGCATGGTGTTAGGGCAAAGGATATGGAAGTAAGATGCAGAGTCCATGACTTTCCATGGAACAAAATGACCTTCTCGTTCAATAAACCTGTCAGCTGCTTAATATCTACAAGTAATTTAAATGCTATTTCAGCATGTCCCATTGATTGCAGTGTACAGCTCAAGAAGTTGCCCAGTGGTTTATACATACATATTTAAGTTTGACGCTTAAGAAGTTCACTAGTCAGCTAGGGCTGCTGTAACAAAAGTCCACTAAACTAGATGGTTTAAACACCAGACATTTATTTCTCACAGTTCTAGAGGCTGGGAAGTTGTCTTCGTGGCTTGCAGATGGCCACTTCACACTGTGGCCTCACGTGGCTGAGAAAGAGAACTAGCATTCTAGTCTCTTCTTCTAAGGGCACTAATCCAGTAATGAGGACCCCAACCTCATGACCTCATCTAAACCTATTATCTCCAAAGGCCTATCAAAATACTATCACATTAGAGGTTAGAGCTTCAATACACAGATTTGAAGGGGGGGATAGAGACATTCAGTCCATAACAAGAAGCAATATTTGGCAATGATGTATTTTAAAAGAACTGTATTCCTCTGAGGCTCCTGCCTTTATATTACTGCCCTTCCCCCTTCTTTGCTTTTTCATCTTCAACAGTGACATTAAAAATAGTAAAGAATATATTTGCTAGTTCTAATTCATTTTGTACTTGTGACAGTAATTATGCATTCATCACTATCATTACAACTAGAACTTTTCTCATTACCATTGCTTTGATGTAAAATAAATGAACAATTAGAAAGAAATCTATTATCACAATTGTCTAGTATGTAAAAAATGATTTTATTCCTTAGAATGATGTCATCTCAAATTGTCATGTTAACTGGAAGTTGTAGTTTCTGGACCCTAAAGCTTGATTTGCTCTATTTCAGTTAATGTTTTGTTATAAAAATCCAAGATATCATTACAAATCTCTGTTGTTTGGAAAATTTTAGTAACTAGTTTTTAATGTGGAAATATTTTAGGAATATTTACCCTTTCAATTTTGTCTTGGACCAACTCCTTTTTCTAGTTGGGTTCTATTTATAGCAATGCAAAGTTAGATTCCCCTATGGCCCTTTTAACAGAGTTCACTAATTCTACCAAACCATTAAACCAGCCATACAAAATTAATATACTTCAGTGTCTTAAATAATGTTTGACTACATGTCATCAATGACAAAATTTTTAAAAGCCTGAAATGTTTGGATTATGTAGCTTTAAACATCCAAATGTTGGGAAGGTGAAAATTTTAATATGCATCTATGGGTATCTGCTGTGATATAATCAGAATGCAAACCCTTTATTCATAAAAGTTCACTAGTTTAAAATCTGAATTGTTTAAGAAATCATGCTCTAGCAGGTCTGTATACAGAATGAACACTGAGAAGATAATCATTTTTCTTCTCCCTTGGACTTCGAGCAAATTGTAATGTGTCCTGGGATGTGTCTTGCCATGAGTATGACAATAGTAATAATTTCAAAGAAGTGGCCCAGGAAGGCACAACCAGTTGGATGCAGGTGGCATGCTAAATAAAACCAATTTGTTATCTTTAATACTCCTATGAATGCTAGCAGGTCTCGTGGCTGGTACGGCTTAATAAAGGATGTGGTAGAGCATTCCAGGTGAGAGAACACGAGAGACACAGGCATGGAAATGAGAGAAGAGCCCAAGAAACTTTGATTAGACCGATCTGGCAAATAAACCGTCCTAATTTAAATGAGGGTAACAGAAAAGGAAGGATAGGCTGAGGAGAAATTTAGTTCTAGAACAAATAAATTTGGCCAGAGAGAAACTATTAATAATATTTCAGTATAAATATAACCTTAAAATGGTATCTTGAGATGTTCATCTAAAGATACTCAAGATGGAGAACGAGCAAAGTAAGGGAAGACATGAGCAGAGGGAAGCCTTCTGAGTAGCTACTGCTGTCCTGGGACTAAAGGCGACTTACAGGGCCTGAGTGATGCTGTGTTAGTTACATGAAAGATAGATGAATAAGCTAGGACTGATCTTGTTGAACTGCATATGTTATAAATAATTTTTAAAAATATTTGTTCTAAGCACTAGGCAAGTAATATATATCATTGGGTATACAATTTTACAAAATAAGAGATATATTGAATTTTTAAATTCCCATTATGCTGAAAATATGCCACCATACTACCTTATGGTTTTTAATCCACAAATGGTGAGTTGGATGGGGACTGGACTTCACTAGGATGTCTTGTCATCATTTTCCTTGGCGTCTTTCATCCCTCAGGAGGCTAGACCAGACTTCTTGACTCTATGATAACGGGAGCATTCCAAGAGGGCAAACTCCAGTGTCCAGGTGTGTCTGTCAAGTCTCCATTGTCATTCCCTGTGCTGATATCATACTGACAAGTAAGTCAGACTGCCAAAGCTAGTGTCAGTGTTGGAAGGGACCAGAAAAGGGAGTAGGGAATCATGGGGGCCATTACTGTAACAAAATATTACAATAATCTATTGTGGATTAAATGAAATAATGCATAGAAAGTTGTCAGCATATGCCTAATACATAGTAGGCACCCAATAAATGTTAACTGCTATTAAAACTTCGTAATGGTATCCATGATTATATATTTCACAGTCAGTCTCACAAAGGAGCTATTTTACTTACTCCTTACAAACTGGCTTTAACAATATTCCTGTGATCTGCCTGTTCTTACCCAACACCCACCTTGACTCAAGACTTGGTACTTGGATACAACTCTAGAGCAATTTCAGCTTCAAAATGTATCAATAAAAAGTAGATATTTTACTGAAGATTTCCTAGGGAAATAGATAAGAGAATTTACAATAGACCCCACATAGCAAAACTTACTTAAATTCTCCATTAGGATTTGCTATTCTTCAAATTCTTCTGTCCTGCCATCTGCTTTATCTCCTCTCTAAGAAGCCTCCAAATTCCTTCCTTTTGCCTAAACAATTCACTCCTCATTTTCACCAAGTATTATTACTCAGATAAATAAAAGTCTCATTGGTAGCCTAATTAAAATCATATCTTTCTCTTTTCAGATAAGCCTCCAGCCACATCCCACTAACTGATTTGAGAATAGGAAAAAAAAACTCAGAGTTTCAAGTCAAATATGATTTAAGATTAAGAAAAATAAATTTATGAGACTGAAGAAGAAAAATAAATTTAAACAAAGAAATGTTAAGGATTAGAATTCTAATACAATGCAACATGAGTGTTAAAAAAAACAGAAGAACAAGATAGTTTCAATAAAATTATTAGTTCTCATGTCTGACTCTTCCAGCTGACCATAAACAAAGCACTAAGAGAAATGAGCCAACACACACACGTGCGCGCGCGTACACACACACAGACACACACACATGTTCTAAGTGTTTCAGAAGCAACTGTGAACATCAGCAATGTGGGCTTTTTTTCTGAACAGAATAGACCCAGCAGCCTGTGTTGGTAGTACCATGCACAGTGCTTTCTTGAAACTCTCTGGAGTGTTTCCTTTTGTGTTTCTCCTTCCCACTCTCTCTCTGAATTGGAACTGACTGCCTCTGTTGAGTTCTAACTGCAGACCTTCCCTGTAATCCTTGACAAAATCAGACTCACAGTTCCCACTCTCACACCTGCTATTACCCTTTCCTTCAAATACACCATCTATCCTGACAGTAAGTAAACTTACCTGGAGGAGTATTCCTTGCAGAACTGCAGATTGTCTTTCAGATTATCTGAAAGATCAAGTTTTAAGTTCTCCTTTGATACTAAACATAGGTCTTTTCCTTCTTGAACAAGCTTAGAATGTACCTTTTTATTTCAGGTGGAAAACACATCGGAGTGATGATAGGACGCGACGTTTAAGATTATATAGAGAAGCTGTTCTGAAACCTCCTATTTCATCACATCAGTCTGATAGGAAATATAATGTTGCTCAAGAAATGCTATAAAAATGGCCTCTATGTGCTTCTAAGTGAGAAAGATGGTGGCTATTGGAATAAATCCTCTGTTGGTCAAACCCTTTTTCTTTTGAAGGAAAAATAACAACAGAAAAGAGTTGAGAAAGCCTTACCAGATGAGAAAAATTTTTGTGTGAAGCACTATGACTTCTAGACAATCACCACCAGTTTGAGCACTTTGAGGAAGGAATGATTTTTGTTTTATATATCTATGATGGATTTGAAATGAAACAAAGAGCTATTAACAAGACTTCATTCCTAAAAACATTCAATAACTAGATTCTCCATAACAAGATTATCTTGTGAGTGAGATAAACTCCACATTGAACCTTGATAAAATAGCATGGCTGAGAGAGAAATTATAGAGGCAGGGATGTGAACAAGGTGATGTGGGAGATCGAGATAGTCTAGTACATTCCTCGGTACTCATAACTTTGTATTTCTGTGTACTTTTTATGTTCCTTAAAATTACTCAATTCGTTTGTATGCCTACTGTAATTATGTCATTTACTCGTATACAAGATGTCAAACTATTTATTTATTTGTATACTGAAAATAATTCTTCTTTCCTCTCACAGTTTCTAGCTAAAAGTTAAATGATATCTCACAGTATCTAGCTAAAAGTAAGTATCATATACTGTGAAGTCTGGGATCTTTATGCAGTTTTACATATATTTTAACAGAAGTTTCACACATAACAAAAGAATCAGTCATCACTGAAGTAATGGGGAAAACGGACACAGATACAGATTTCCACGAAATTGTAATTTGAAGTTAAGAATCTGATCCATTAAGTGCCAGAAATGGCTGCAACTTCACACCATACACAAAAATAAACTCAAAGTGGATTAAAGACTTGAACATAAGACCTGAAACCATAAAATTCCTAGAAAAAACATAGGGAGTAAACTATATAATTTTTGACAATGATTTTTCTTCTGGATTTCATACCAGAAGCAAAAGCAACAAAAGCAAAAATAAACAAGTGGGATCATATCAACCTAAAAAGCTTCTTCACAGCAAAGGAAACTATCAACAAAAAGAAAAGGAAACTTATGGAATGGGAGAAAACATTTGCAAGTCATACATCTGATCAGGAGTTAATATCCAAAATATATAAAGAACCCATACAACTCAACAGTAAAAAAACAAAACAAAACACAAAACCCACAAACAATCTGGGCAGAGGATTTGAGTAGACATTTTTCTAAATAAAACGAACAGATAGCCAACAGGTCCATGAAAAGGTGCTCAACATTACTAATCATCAGGTAAAGGAAAATCAAAGTCACAATGAGATAATACCTCACAGTTGTTAGAATGGCTATTATCAAAAAGAAAAGGAAATAACAAGTGTTGATAAGGATGTACAGAAAAGGAAACCCCTGTGCACTCTTGGGAATATAAATTGGTTGAACCACTATGGAAAACAGAACAGAAGCTCCTCAAAAAATTAAAAATAGAATTACTATATGATCTAGAAATTCCACTTCTGGGTATTTATCCAAAAGAAATGAAAACACTAACTCGAAAAGATATCTGCATTCCCATGTTCAATGCAGCACTATTTATATAATCGCCAAGACATGGAAATAACCTAGTGTCCACCAACGAGTGAATGGATAAAGAAAATATGGCACATGTGGTACACACAATGGAATATTATTCAGTCATAAAAAGTGAATCCTGCCATTTGCAACAATGTGGATGGAACTTGAGGGCATTATGTCAAGTGAAATAAGTTAGAGAAAGACAAAACCGTATGCTCTTATGTATGTGAAATCCATAAAAGCAAACAACAACAACAAAAATGAACTCATAGATACAGGGAACAGGTTGCTAGAGGAAGGGAGTAGGCTCATGACTGGGAGCAATGTGTGAAAATATTTCAACAGGTACAAACTTCTGGTTTTGAGTCCTGGGGATCTAGTGTGTAGCATGGTGACTCTAGTTAATAATACTGTATTGCATATTTGAAAGTTGCTATAAGAGTGTAGATCTTAAAAGTTCTCATCAGAAGAAAATAATTGCAATTGTGTGGTGATGGATGTTAATTAGATTTTTTGTGGTGATCATTTTGCAATATATTGAATCTTTGTGTTGTACACTTGAAACTAACATAATGTTAAATCAATTATGACTCATTTTTTTAAAAGAAGAACTAAATGAAAGGTTATATACTACTAGATTAAGACCAATTATGAGGCTACATTTTCAAAACAGTGTTGTTATAGATGGAGGATAGGCAAAGACACCAGTGGAGTAGAGAAAGCGTATAGACTTAGATCCACACATACGTAACCATCTAATGTAAGGCAAAATTACCACTGCAATGAAACAGAATCTGCAAAGTAAATGATGCCAATCAACATAATCCATTTAGGGAAAAAAGTGTTACATCTGACCTCACATGATACCCCAAAATCAAGTTAGATGGCTCAAAGATCTAAATGGGAAAGGCCAACAGTGAAGTTTTTTAGAAGACAGCATATAAAAATATCTTCCTGACCTTAGAATAGGCAAAAACTTCTTTATTGGGACATCCACTATGAAAACACTAACCCTAAAGAAAAAGCCTAAGTTGAACTGCATTAAATTAAGGTATTATTTTCATTTAAAAATAGAAAATGCAAGGCATAGAATGGGAAAAGTGTTTTTTGCAATACATACCCATGAGATAAGACTTGTATACAATACACATGCACAATAAAAAAAAGCTCCTACAATAAGAAATGACAGACAACTCTAAAAAAATAGACAAAAGACTTGAAAAATCCTTCATGTAAGAGCATATGTGAATTGCTAGTGTGCATATGAAATGGTGATCAACTTAACTACTTCTCAGCAAAGTGCAAACTAACACCAGTGAACGACCAATGAACACCCACAAGAATGGTTAAAACAAACAACTGACGGACAGTACTGAGTATTAAGGAGAACACAGAACAATTGGAACTCTCATTAAATGCTGGCAGAAGTACAAATTGGCCCAAATACTTTAGAAAACTTATTGACAGTATCTACTAGAGCATTGACTATGATCATTTTTTAAAAATGGTTGTAACAATATATGGTGTATACAAAAGAGTTTGCAAAAACAATATCATTAAGTCAATGTAAATATTTTAATGATATTGATTAGCTTTTAGAATTTAGAGATGACATGGAAATCTCAAAAATTCTACAAAAGAGAGGAAAGTATAATAAACTAAATATAATCTACAATATCTGTTAACATCTTAAAATACTTCTGAGATTTTTTCCCAAGTGGAAAAATATGCTATTATAATGTTTAATTTTTAAACTGAGACCATACTCTAACTATACATGTGGTGATGTACCTGGCTTTTATCACTTTTATATTCTTTATAAATAATTTCATATTATTCCTTATTTTGGATATTTGTAAAATAGACATAAAATATGAATAACAAATATGAGTGGAGTTACTCAAGAATAGAAACAATTTAAAACTATGAGACATTTTATAAAATCATATTTGTTAACTTTACAATTTTTATGCCACCCAGCAATGTATGATAGCATGTTCATAGTACCCTGACCGCAAATACTACAAAATTGTTAGCTGTAAATTTTTATTTGCATTATTTTTTCTCAGAAATGAGGCTTTTATCTTTTGAGAATGATCATTGTTTAATTTGCTCATTGGTGGTTTATATTTTTTTGTAAATGACCAGAGAGAGTCCCTTACAAATTACAGATGTTAATCTTTCCTGTGATACTGCATATAAATTTTATAGTTATATTTCTCAATTTGTTGTCCATTTAAAATTTTTAATGTAACATAATTGAAGTGGTTTATTACTGTGTCACTTACCTTAGAAGGGATGAAAGTGTCTCCAAAATCCCCTGTTATGCTCAGAAGGTTAGTGTGGAGCACCATGCTTTGCAGCCTCTCACACTTGTACTCACCGATCTGCAGCCTCACTCTGATGACACGAGGATCCTCCTTCCGGTTTCTGGCCAGATGAGCGTGCGGGTCTGTGGTAAAGGGCTGCAGCTTCCCCTGCATGTCTCCCCTGCGGTAGCTGGAAACAGAGAGAGTGATACTGGTTCCAGTTCATTGCAGTGGATCCCTTCTCTGCAGAGGATGTGGATTCAGTGCATTAGCTCAGGTAGTTGGGAATAACTGGAGAAGTTTGATTTATTGGCTGGAACCAAGAACCAAATGTGGTTTATACTAAATAAACTTGAACTACCAGGATATTTTTGGTACAACAGAAGAGAAAACATACCGATACTGGAATGTTAGATTAGGAAATCCGGATCACCAATTGCGTAAGCATGTTCACTTGGAGGGTCTCGGAGTTGGTCTCTCCACCAACACTATGGGGAAAGCACTTGTTAGGAGAGCAACAGCATCCTTGAAGATCTCAGTGCTGGCTAAGAACTGTAGATCAGAACTGCTATCATCAAACTGAGCTCCCCCAAATACAATGGAGATGAGCAGCTTGTGGTTGGCTGGGGTAAAGGGCCAGCATTTAATTACCAAACACAAGGCCAGTACATTCACCAGAGTGAGAAGCAGAGCCAAGTATAATCTTTGGCATTGGCTAGTTGACCACAGCATCCCTAAAGCTGACGTAGGTTGTCAGCTTACTAAAATCTCACTTGATTTGTCTAAATGGAAAAACACCAGATCTGGTGAACAGGAATCCGAATTGAATCACAACATGAAAATTCATGCCTCTTCACCCGTTCCAGAATTTGTCAGTTCATAAGCCCAAAGACCCCTGAACAAAGGTCAGGTACTCTTGTAGAAGACGTTATTACATAGCTAAATTTTTATACTGTACTTTTCTTCTTCTAACTTTCCCAAAGGTATCTGATGCCATTTACCAGCATGGCTGTGCTTTGGGGAAGAGGAAATAAAAAGACTTCTCAGGGATTACTGAACATTGGCTCTCAATTGACACTAATTTCTAGAAACTCACAGGGCTCACATTCGCCTTACAACGGGCCCAGCAGCTCTCACCCCACTACTTTGCCCATTTCTGCATTTCCAGAATGCATAACTGGAATTGAGATATTCACCAACTCCCATTTCAGTCCTCTGACCTGGGGAGGCTGTGCTACTATAATAGAAAAGGCTAAATGAATGTCACCAGAATTGCGTCTGTTTACCAAAATAGTCAACTAAAAGTAACAATACATTCCTAGAAGGATTACAGAGATCAATGTCATCACCAAGGAACTGAGGGTACAAGGATGGTGATTCTTAAGTCATAACCCTTCAGCCCACCTATTCGGCTGGTGCATGTAAAATGGGTTTCAGGGAATTACAGTGGATTCTTGTAAATTTAATCAAATGTTGACTCCAATTACAGCTGCTTTTCAAGTATCATTTTATTGCTGGAGCATATCAACACATATTTTAATACCTGGTTTACCAAATAATTTTTCCCTATACCTCTAGTAAAAACTGTTAGAAGTAGTTTGCTTTCAGCTGGCAGGACCATCAACACACATTCACTCTTTTACTCCAGGGCTACATTATTTCTCCACCCCTATATCATCATCTAGCCTGTAGGGACTGTAATCACCTCTCCAATCCATGGGAAATTACAACTGTATGTGACACTGATGACATTGCGTTGACTGCACCTGGTGAAAAGGAGGTAGCAATGTGGTGGTTTGGTAAGACACTTGCATACCAGAGGACCTGAAATAAATCCTACAAAGGTTCAGGGACCTGCAGTCTCAGTGTCTTGGTGAGTACTTGGTGTCTTCTTTTCATAGTGAAAAGCAGCTTGCTCTTGGTCCCACTAAGTAACAGGCATGCTGCCTGGTGGGCTTTCATAAATTTTTAAGGAAATATGTACTTCATTTGGTGGACTAATGTTAGTCATCTGTCAAGTATTCCGAAAGACTGCCAGTTTTGAGTGGACCCAGAGTAAGAGAAGGCTCTGCTATAGTTGCAGGCTAACGCGTAATCCACTCTGCTCGCTGGGCTGTCTGACCCCACAGATTAAGTGATCCTTGAAGTATCTGCGACAGACAGGGCATTGTAAAGAGTCTTCTGGTGGGCCTCTCTACGTAAATAACACTGCAGACTTCTAGGGTTTGACAGCAATGCTATGTCACCCTCTGCAAATAACTCTTCATCTTTTGAGAAACAGCTTCTGGTCTGAGACCGGGTTACAGGAGAGACTGAATGTATTGCCATGACTAACCCCATATCACTGCACTGCTTTATGCTTCGCAGACTGGCAGCTTGCCAGTGTGAGTCAGACACCAGCTTAACGCATCCTCTGAGCTCCAGGAGATACACATCAGAGTTCTCTAAGTGGACCAATTAGAACTCCCTTTCCTAGGTTTTAAGTAGAAGAAAATTACCCTGTAGCAAAGTGGTAGGAAAAAGAGTATGTGTTAGGGAGGAGCAAGGGAGGAGTAAGGGGAGAAGGAGGTGGAGACGGAAACACCCACAGCTTCCTAAACAACCCTCTTCTACTATCCGCCCTGCAACCATGTTATAGCCTCAATCTGGATGAGTAACCAAGAAGTGCCTGGAAAATGCTCTAATGTGCCATGAAGATCCTTCTTCAGGAATGAAGGACTTATTTTCCTGTTTTCTGGGACCATAGTCAGCTGACAGGCCTCTCTATCACCCTTCTTTATGAACTGGCCTCATCTGAAGAGAGGTGACTTGCCCAAGTTCATGTCCCCTGGGAAAAATAAGATAGAGAAGAAGGAATAACAATAAAAATAGCAGATTGTAACATTTATTGTACATTTGCTATTTTAGGCACTTTGCAGATATTTAATTCCTAAAGTATTTCTATGAAGTAAACGTTTGTATCATCTTCCATATTTTATTAAGGACTTCAAGATAACTTAATATAACTAAATATACATCTCTATCATCTATCTATCTAAATTACTCAATTTTTCATCTCCTACCTACTACTAGAGTGACAACTCCACTCTATACACTCAGTGACAGGTGCCAGTAATTGTGTTGAGTAAATAAATGAATACATTAGCTAATTTTGTTTACTTTAGTATACTTTTTCCATCTGCTATTTTTAAATTTGTTTTTACAAAATTGAGATTATGAATCATACACATGTCCAGCCTGCCTTTTATTATGCAAGAAACATTCTTTATTGTCACTAAGTATTCTTCAAAAGCTTGACTTTTTAATTACTGGATAATATTCTATAACATGAATTAACCACTTTTAATATCCAGTTCCTAATTGTTGATCACTCAGACCATCTAATATTATAAATTATAGTGTAATAAATACCTATACTTTTTAAATCTTTTATCTTTAGTTCTTAATTCCTAAGAATTAGTAGCATCAATATTTTTAAAAAATGTCTGTGCATATTGACAAGTTGTCATCTAGATATTTTGTACCAAATGAGTAGTGAATGAGAATATATCTTTCATTTTACTTCAGCCACACCGGTATTAGAATTTTTAAACAAATTACAAATTCATTTTCTTAAAGAGGAGTTTCCTTCTTTTGGTTTCATATTTTCAAACACTATTAATTTAAAGCCATGACAAAGAATTTGTGCAGATCAATTTGTTCTTGGAAATACTCTTTACTTTGGATTTTGCAAGTGAGAATTGACCAAGAGTTCCCGTCCCTGGGTTCAAGGCAATCTTCTTGAATCTTGCAGAGTAATTCAGCTTATTACTGTTGCAGGAAGAGAAGAAACTGTAACTAGCAACCTGGGCAGGTGATTTGTTGAGAAGTTGGGAGAGGTAGTATAACTCATAGGAAATATTCTACCCCCACCTCACATCTGTCCAGGATTTGTTACTGAGTTTTTTCTTCTACTAACACTCCATTTCACTATGAGATTCCTTTTGTTCCGATCTTGACTGAACCTGCCATCTCCCTGCCATTGCACCCACACTGAGCTTTATCTATCACCCTCTGTTCTTGAAAGCTCAGGCCTCACATTCTTGTCCCTGCAAAACTAGGTTCTAATAATCATGACGCATCCTATCTATTTACACTAACCTCCAGCTTTCCTTCCATGGCTAACTCCCACATTGGACACCTCTACATCTACTTCTCCTTTAGGTTCCAGTTCCTCATTTGCCCTGTGCTGGAATTTGTCCTTATTTCCCACTGACTTTCCATAATCAACCACTTGGAATTCTTTGACCCACTATTCACTCAGCTCTGTGTCAAGATTCAACTACTCACAATTATTAACAATTCTCACTTATACTAAGGTAAGGGAACTCAGGTACAGTATATCTAGAATCCCTGAGTGAAAAGTTAAAGAAAATATTATTCTGTATCTGGGTTAGGTACGACTGACAGATTACCAAGAGGCTTGTTCTACTGGGGTCAAGTTATTTTCAGTTAGATAGGTAATACCTAATCTATTTGCACAGTTTACATAACATAAAAGAACAGAATATTGCTGTTCTTCATATATAATGAGACTGATTTTTTAATAGGCTTGAAAATGACATAATAGCTGAACAATCATTGTAAGAAAGAACTTCCTTTTAGTAAAGATTTTCAGATATGTAGATGTTTTCAAATGAGATAAGATTATTCAAATATATGCATCTAAATCGAAAGCAAGGCAAGGCAAGGCAAGGCAAGGCAAGGCAAGGCAAGGGAAAGATGGCAAACTGCTCAATATCCGAGATACTTGAAGAGCAATCAGACTTAGAGCCAGAGGGTTGGTCTTAATAACTTTGAAGTCTTCTTGAACAGAATTCTACATTTAAAATTCTATTCTCTGTGTTTACTTTTCTCACAGACCCAGTGAACCTGGCAAGCCTACTGTAACTACAAATTACAATTTGGAGCTGGAACAAAATGGTGAAATGCAGACACACCTAGGCAGCAGGCGGCCCTTCTGGCAGTCTGTCCTATTGTGTTTTTCTTTACGATTTCTAATCCAATTGCATATTTAAGAAACTTAAACATTTTTAAAACTGAAAAAACTCAAGAGAAAAATGTTGCGTTTTTAATTTCTTTTATGGAGACTTGGTATCTCCAAAAGAAAAGCAAAACTCTCCTGCCAAAAGAAGATGTTTTTGTTGTATTTTAGTTTTATCGTTACACGTGGGTGGGAGGATGGAAGGAACCCAACATGTTTCCTGCTGTCATTATTTCCTTTTTTTATACTTTTGTTTTAAATGCTGTCACTGAGTTCAGGGGCCAGGAGAGGGAGACGTTAATATGGAAAGCATAGCACTTTTTTTTTTTTTTTTTTTTTTGGCGGGGGAGCAGTTCTTCTGTTCTTAGTTCAATTTCTACCAGGTTAGACTCGGGAGTACTCCTGAGGAGGCCATGGGACTGAGGGCTGTAAAAGTCAAGAATCTTTGTTTTCAGTGATAATCTTGTAACAAATGGGAGCCAGGTGTGCAATATTTGAATTGGCTGCCTTTCAGAGTTTTTATTTATTTTTCTTTAGGTATGCAACAGCTAGACAGACTAAAATGAAAATGCAATCTTGTAGTGTCTATTTTGGGTGGTGTTTGAAATGGTTGAGTAATTACAACAAATTATAAGGAAAATATGAATAAAAATGCAAGCCCGTGAGACAACACAGGAACTCTGGAGCTCTCCCAAATACAATAAGCCTTTCTTCCTCAACTATTGGGATCAAATGATGTCACTCTTTTTGCTAGTCTGAGGCCACCCATCTGGTTTAAACACCTTTAGACATACATTATAAAGGGTCATTGATGGTACTTACGAATTATAGTCAAAGAGGTGGGAGAGACCTAGAAATGACCTGGCCAACCTCTTCGTCTGACTACTCAAAGCACTTAGCCCAGTTCAATGGTAAAACTGAAATTAGTGATTAGTACTTCCACTTCCCAGCTCAGTCAGCACTTTTCTCTTTACAACACTCTTGTTTTCACTTCATAAGGTGATGATCAGTAATTGATAGGAAAACAAATCTTTAAGTAAGCACAGAAGAATCAGTATTTACATCAATTCCTAACACCTTCCATTTCTCAAAAGATCAAAACTTGTAGAGGAGGACTTGTTTGGAAAGCATCTATTTCCCCATTTTATTGCTGCACCCTGATTTCTGTTGGATAAAATCCCCACCCATTTGCTTCACCCAGGGCTGACCATATTCACAATTCCATCCCAATAAGAATGCCAGGTGGTCTGGCCCACCACTGGGCCATGCCACTGTCCCCAAAACAAACCAGCATGACATAACTGCAGCACTTCTGCAGATACACCTTTATGCAGGTGCTCTCTTAGTGCTATGGTTGCTGACAGGCCATAGTTGAGATGCACTGCTGCTGGAAAATACTATGGGAGCAAGAGAAAGCATCTGAAAATGGGAGATATCCAGTGAAAGATAGAGTTCAGAGACATACACAGAAATAGGTAGGACAAGGACACTGTTTCAAGAGTTGCCAAATTACATAAGAGTTCAAAGAAGTGTTAGTGTTGTATAGATTCTAATTTATTACACATTTTTCTGGACTCCCATAGTAAAGTACATTTTTTGTGTATTAGACTAGCCCTCCCAAACCATCATTTAGAAAACAAATGAGGTAGAAAATAAAGATGTAAGTCCCTTTGGATTGACTTTTTTTTTTCTTCTACTCCCGTTGAATTCTTAATGTTAAAATATTTTTAAAGAGTTATTCTGAACAAGTTATTCTGAACAAAGAGATATTCTAAGATGTCACAGAAGGGGATATTTGAGAACTAGAATAATTGCATAAGAAATGGAAATAAAATCATGTTTGGACATTTTTAACATTCCAACTTTGTATTACACTTAGAGATGAGGATGATGAGTACAAATTCAATATGGAATTAATGTCGTCTTATTACAAATGTGTGTATTCACAGGAACATAAAGCAGTCCTGTATTTCTTGAGAACAATAATTTTGAGTCGTGTATGAAAGTAGTCTTAAACACTTTTGAGTAGACGTTCTTGTCCTGTCCTTTTAGCAAATATCCATTCTTTATATGCCTGAACTATGTTCTTTTTTGTTTTCCCGTTATTGACACAGTATGGACCAAGATCATAAAAGAGATAATTTAAGGGTGACTTCATACCTGAAAAGTTGAAATCATTGGTTTCCCCTTACAGAAGACTCCCTGGGGAACATAATACAGGGAATCATGGGCAATTTACTACCAGTTGTGATATGTATCTGTCTGATATGAAAAATCAATGGTTTCTCTTCTTTAAAAAAAATGGCCTCCCTGGGGACCAGAGAGTAGGAAGGTCAGAACAGCTTTCCAGTTTGCATGCTTAGCTGTTTGCTTTCTAATAGCAAACAGTTCTTCAAGTAATGACACTTTGGTCTCTGGTGTAGTGGATGCAGCCATGTGTGCTCTGCCACGTCTACCACTGTGCCGCTATTATGTAGAAGTTCTGACTTAGAAGAGAGACAGAGGGTTTTCAAGATGAAATTGTAGCCCATTCACCTGCCACTCCCTCATTTAGACTTTATGTGTATGATACTCCTCGACTCCCCACCCCAGCCTTCAGAGAGGGAGAATCTTTGTCACATTTGTACATAATACTTAGGGCCCTGATTTTTTTTCTTTTTCCTATGGCATTTCTTTTACCAAGAATTTAGGACATATAGCATACCAGCACAGTGATATATTAGTGACCTGTATATTTATACTGGGCCAAATAGATTACCTTAGCTCCAAGTCTGATTAGGATATTTGTAAACATTATCTCAGAAGGTGCTGATGTGTGTGTGTGTGCGTGTGTGTGTGTGTGTGTCTAGAGAGAGGAAGAGAAAGGAATACACACATCAGCATATGTTCAACCAAAATAAATTTTGGTTTTAGAACTGGCTTTTTAAAAATATTTTGTTAACCCCTTAAGTGTAATTGCAGACAACCTGAAACATTTCAAAGACACTGGGACACATAAGATAAACTACTGGGACTTACTATCAAATATATATTACTTTTTTTAGAAAGTTAGGAATCAGAATTGTAGTGCCTTCATTAAATTCCTTGCATTCAATAAAGCTATATGGCCTTTACAGTAAAAATAAATGCCCTGTTTCTACAATCTTATTTGAGAAATGTGATAGGAAGGTATGTGGGTAGGATATATGCATCTCCCATATTACTGTTAACATTCAGATTCTATTCCCAAAATTTAGGAAATTTCAAGTATTAAGAAACAAGAAAAAAATTTTTGAAATTCTTGTGAACGTATTTCATGAAATTTACCACAATATTTGGCAGTATTGACTAGGATCCTAAATTTTGTATTCATTTGACAAAGCTGAATATATCACATTCCCTGACTTCAAACTATAAAGCTACAGTAATCAGAACAGTATGGTAATGGCACAAAAACAGATACATAGATCAACGGAACTGGATAGAGAGCCCAGAAATAAACCCACACACTTACATCAATTAATCTATAATAAAGGAGGCAAAAATATATACAATGGAGAAAAGACAGTCTTTCAAAAAGTGGTGCTGGGAAAACTTTACAGCTACACGTAAAGGAATGAATAAACTCAAAATGGGTTAAAGACCTAAATATACTACCATATATCATAATACTCCTAGAAGGCAACATAGGCAGAACACTCTTTGACATAAATTGCAGCAATATTTTCTTGGATCTCCTGAAGTAAAGGGAATAAAAGCAAAAATAAACAAATGGGACCTAATTAAACTTAAAAGCTTTTGCACAGCAAAAGAAATCAAGAACACAAAAAGACAACCAGCTGTATGGGAAAAACATTTGCAAATGATATGACTGATAAGGAATTAATATCCAGCATATGTAAATAGCTTATACAACTCAATATTGAAAAAAACAAACAAACTAATTTAAAAATGGGCTGAAGAACTGGAATAGACATTTTTCCAAAGAGGAAATGCAGATGGCCAATAGGCACATGAAAAGATGCTCAACATCACTAATCCGCAGAGAAATGCAAATCAAAACTATCATGAATTATCACCTCACACCTGTCATAATGGCTATCATCAAAAAGAACACAAAAAACAAATGTTGGCAAGTATATGGAAAAAAGGAAACCATCCTACACTGTTGGTGGGAATGTAAATTGGTACAGCTACCACTGAAAACAGTATGGAGATTTCCCAAAAAGCTAAAAATTGAGCTTCCATATGACCCAGCAACTTCACTCTTGGGTATGTAGCTGGAAAAAAAACAAAACAAAACCTCATTTGAAAAGATACATGTACTTCAATGTTTACATCAGCATTATTTACAATTGCCAAAATATGGAAGCAAACCAAGTGTCCATTAACAGGTGAATGGATAAAGACGATGTGGCATATACATACAGTGGAGTATTACTTAGCCAAAAGAAAAAAGAACAAAATTTTGACATTTGTAACAACATGGATGGACCTAGAGGGCCTTATGTTAAGTGAAATAAGTCAGAGAAAGAAAGCAAATACTGTAAGATCTCACTTATATGTGGAATCTGAAAAATACAAGTTCAATATATAACAAAAAAGAAACAGACTCATATATAGACAACAAACCAGTGGTAATCAGTGGGGAGAAGGTGGGGAAGAGGAGCAGTATTGGGATATAAGTAGGGGAGTGAGACGTACAAACTATTAGGCATAAAATAAGCTATAAGGATGTATCATACAACACAGGGATTATAGCCAATATTTTTAATAACTATAAATTAATATAGCCTTTAAAACTGCTAGTCACTATATTACCTGTAACCCATATAATATTGTATGGCATCTATACTTCAATTTAAAAAAGCAAGGAAAGTTTGAGAAATTGTCACAACTCAGAGTAGTCTACAGAGACATGGAGACTAAACATAATATGGCATCCTGGAGAGGATCCTGAAGCAGAAAAATGTCTTTAGGTAAAAACTCAGAAAATCTAAGTGAAGTATACACTTTAGTTAATAATGATCTGTCATAGTTGCTCCATAATTGTAATACATGTACCATACTACTATAAAACACTAATAATAGGGGAAATTAGGTGTAGGTACACGGGAATTCTTGACTATCTTCACAACTTTCTTATAAATCAACTGCCAGTCTAAATTTTAAAAGTCATTTAAGAATTAACTTTAACCTATATATAATAAACAACTGTATAGCTCAGGGAACTATATTCAATATCTGGTAATCTATAAGGAAAAATAAAATGAAAACGAATATATGTATATGTAACTGAAACATGCTCAACACCAGAAACTGATACACTGTAAACTGACTATACTTCAATAAAAAAAAAAAGTAAAATAAATAATTGACTTCATCATGGAAAGATAATAAATTTTTATCTTTGAAAACTTTCTATCCAGAGAACCTATGAAATTACTTTCTTTTACTCCCAACCTTCTTCTTTAGTATAAACAGAACCTTCAGCAACCTGGTGTTTGCCTTGCTCACTCCCACATTTATTCTTTGTCTATGTCGTTCTTATCTCCAGGAATGTCCTAGTCTTTCCTCTTGACTGCCTAAACCTCCTCCAGTGAGCACTTAAAATCCTCCTTCTAGGAGACTTTCCGTATTCTTTTTGAATATTGCTACTCAAGAAAACATGAGGGACTTTTAATCCTTACCCCAAAATTTAGCACAGAAATACTTAAGTACTTCTATGGCCCATTATGTGTTTGTACATGTCTCAATTCTCCAAAATGTAAACATGCACTGTGTTAACTTATCCCATATTCTGCATGGCAAGTAAATCAAGCTTTTTTTTTTTTTTTTTTTTTTTTTGCTAAATAGATAATATTTATTGATTTTATGATGTAAACAGGCAAATAAACATGTCAGAAAGTGAATACATTTTTCCACTATGCTATTTTGTTTGAAGATAAAGGCAGGTTTTTAATGACAAACACTTATAAGATTACAACATTAAAGCAAAAAAGTGGAAGAAAATTGAAAATAAGCATTTCTTCTACATTTCTCACTCTTAGGAAGAGAAGAATTAAGAAGACCAAAGAGAGACGACAGCAAATTTCAAGGAAAAATTCATGATGTCTTTGTTCTTTTATAAAAGAGTATCAACAAGTAATATTTATAGATAATAAGAAAAAGGATATATTTCACCTATTTATAATTTTACTAAATATATGTTCTTACTTGTTTTAATAGAGATTTCGCATACAGCAAAGGATTAAGTTCTTAAGACAACAAAGTACTTTTTCTGCACTGCATTATACTTACTGAGAAGGAAACTTTTTAGAAAGAATTTTAAAAGGAACTAAACTTGCATCATGTGGCAAGAGGACACATTGTTCTCAATATCTGTTTTGAATTTCTTTCATGCTTAATAAATAAAATAGCTGGGCACATGGATTCTCAGATTATATTTCTAAGTGATCATAAGGACTTAGTTTGGCTGTGAGATTACATTATGTCCAATAAGATGTAAGTAGGAAATTTTATAGCAGCTTCCAAGAATCTTCCTTAAAGAAAGATCGTGGGTACATGTTCTTTGTCCCTTTTTGTCATTCTTCCCAATTTGTAATTATTCAATCATTGATGAAGGACATTTTCTTTTTTTCTCATTAGTAATCACAATTTTTTTTTTTTAGTTTTGCCAACAGTCCAAATTGTCAGCTGCTATTTTAGATTTTTAAATAAGAGATAAATTTTGATCAAAATTGGAGGATTTGAAAGAAGACAACTACTAACTAAATAATTTGTTTGAAACCTAATCCATAGATTAGGTTAACCTAATCAGTTGCACTGAAAAACTGGAGAAATATTGAAAATAATGTGTGTGAGGATCTGCTTGTGGAAAGTAGTATAGAAGTACAGGAGCAATTGAACTTTTCCATAAGAAAATCCTATTAAATTGAATCCACTTTTGGCACATGGTTTAAAGGACTCAGCTAGTAGTAAGATCCACTTTGCAAAGGAAGTGGGGATTTATTTTAGTTTGACCAATTTTTAAAACAGCTTGGATATGCATTATTATCTCTATTTACAAAAAAAAAGATATTGAAGTTTCTGGAGGTTAAAAAAATTATCTTAAGTCAATCAGGTCATAAATGGTGGAGCCTGGGTTTGGACATAGGTGGTCTCTGAGTTCTTACATTATGTTATCATGCTCCCAGTAAAGGAAATGTTACTGTCTTGGCTGGCGCTTTTGTTATTGTTTGAACCTGTGTATATCTGAAGGAAAGATTCCTTTAGAGAAGAAAACAAGGAAAAGGCCAAAGTTGTTTCTATTCAGTGGACAGATCAAGGAGAGTTTGACAAAGTTCATACCACTTATTTTGAAAAGGCACATTGCTTTCTCCTTGTTATTTTCATGTTAAATGAATAATACTCATTGGTATGTAGAAATAATAGCATTTCATTTCTACTCATAGTCATCTATTCAGTATTCTCAATCTGAGTCTCTTTTAGTAATGTAGTGGATTTCCTTTTATTGTCTAAAACAGAGATTTAAGTCTAAAGATATTTGCTAAGTCAGGTTATGAGTATCTGGATACTATGTCCATTTGGTTGGAAAGAAAAAGATTGAAAGATCTTGATTTAGTTAAGTTTGTGATTCTAATTTTAGTAAGAATTCTTGAACTAAGTGCTTGAATAAATTTAGTGAAATGTGTTTCATAGATACCAGGAACATCAAACTTTTAGAAGTCACTTTGCTTCTTGGCAAATTTTGTTCCTTTAAAGTATTTCAAACACCCAATAAAAGAGGCTCCTTTTCCATTAGTACATTCATAGACAACAATACTTGGATAGATTAAGTGAAATAAATCTGAAACACATGTATCACGTTACTTTTAAAATAAACATGAGTTTAAAAATTATTGGGCAAGTGTCTAGCAAAATGGGTTATTCTACAACCAAACATTTGAAAAATGGATTAATACATTTCAGAAACTTTAAGGAAAAGAAAATAAACAGAAAACTGTTTTATAATTAAAGCAGAACAAAAGGTATATTAATTTAAATAATTTGTACTTTGTTGTATTTCAGAATTCTCTCTGGTTTGGCTCAGCTAAAAATATTTTATGTAAATCAATAATGTCACAAATAAGTAACTGTTTATTGCTCTTTCTTTATGTATAAAATAGGACAACATCCTCTTGACACATCTTATAAGATTCTTCATAATCTGACACTTGCAATCTTACCTCTTGTAACAGAGTAAAGGAAAAGGACAGAGTATGTTTTGATCACACAGCTTGAAGTGTGATCTAAGCTATTTGAAGGTAGTGACTATATCAGTGCTCTGTATAGTTCCTGGCACTTAGTAGGCAACTAATACATTTCTGTTTAACTAATTGGGATCACCCAAGAGTCATAAATATGGGATTTTAAATGAGATAAGGGAATTGAGTGCCAGTGAAATGAAGTGATTTCCCTCTAAGATCATGATCAAGATGTGAATCCATGATTTCCTAATTCCCTACCTCCCATAAATATCCACCTCAATCTCTGAATGAAGTTTCAGGAATATGAAAGTTAAAGGGTAGCCTACAAAAATGTCTTAATCCCTATCCATTCATTGGAAACAGAAATGTGAAAAGAGCAGAAAGATGGGGGGTGGGGAGTTAGGTTAGAAGATGTTCAAATGATTAGAATTCCAAGGAAGCCATATCATCTCATTCATTAGATGAGTCATTTAGTTGTTTTCAAAACATCACTAGAATTTTCTTAATATAGATTTGCCTTTGAGTTATGATACTTACAAATCAGATCATTTCTCTGTTGATTTTTTTTTATAGTGGATGACCTCACAAAGCAAAGCAACTCAAAACTTTCAGGGTGAGATATACTTCAGACTTTATATAATGCCTCAATCCTTTCTCACATGAATATCTTAAAATAAATACGATTTACAGTTGAGCTTTAGGGTATAATACAAGAAAAGTATTCTTTTCTAACAAATTAATACAACTTTAGTAATATCATTTCTTTAAAATTATTCAAATTTTGATTCCATTATAATTTAAGCACAATCATATAGGAAATCTACAGGTGATCATTTTTCATGAAGCATCTAGATTTTTTTTTTCTTCAGAACTTTTGACCATTTCATCCTATTTAAATCTGTCCAAGGAAATGGAAAATACGGCATGAACTGTTTACTGATTTAGAAAATTCTGGTAATGTTTAATTCAATCTTATCCATGAATAAATGTTATCAATGAATAACTTTTATCTAGGATTAATTATATTTTCAACTTTGATTTTTTTTCATTAGATCACCATATAAAGTGATTTGAGCAATAGTGGAGTCTACATCTTGATTTGTACTGAACAGAATGAGATCTTACAGAGTTCAATTTCCATATAAAGATTCACTGCAATACTTAGTCCCCAAACTGAGACTCAGCTGATCCCAGACTTTAGATTAACATGAAGGCAAGATTTAGAATTTGCAACCAATGGGAAAGCAATGTATTAGTAAGATTGCAATGCTGGTATTTGCTACCAAATAGTGATTGTACTTATGACTGTTATACAACTATTAATAAGGGCATTGGAAATTTCTATGATAAAGGATAAAATTTCCCATTTAGGAGGTGTCTGAAATTTCTAGTCCTATACACCTTCCTAGTCATCTTTCAAAAATCAACTCCCTCTCATCTTCTTTGCAAAATATTATCTCCTTTCCCAGCATCAAGATAAAGTTATCTACTCTCTCCTCCCAGAACTCATTCCATAATTATATAATTACATTTATTCATAATAGACTGTGTTGTGATTATCTAGTTTTATGACTTTTCCCCTGAATAATAAATAAATTATGGGAGGAAAGATACTGGGACTTACTCATTTTGTATCCCTAACACTTGCTGCAGTACTTACTATATGAAATAATGGTTTATAGGTTTTTTGACTATAAATATTATAGTCATCCTTCACACAATACTCTCTTTCATATTCAGCCTGTCATCAAATAATATGGACTTTGTTGTAGATACACATTGAGAGTTGATGACCTTGTACCATCCCCACTGCAACCATACTGGCTCAAGTCACTATCATGTCTTCCTGAATTATTACAATTATATCCTGACTTCTTTCCATGATTCTATATTTGCCTACCAACACTGATCCCACAATCCACTTGTCCCAATCATCTATACCTAACACAGCAGTTCAGTGATCTTTGTTTTGCAGTTGGAAAACTTTAGGCAAAAATAATACCTCAAGTAAATTGGGAGATAGACCACATATCTTTGGGAATTGCAGCTTTAGGGGGAAGAGTTCGAGAACAGTAATACGTTGGTTATTATTGCCTGAAATTGGTAAACTATAAGAGCAAGTTGAGCTCAGTAATGGACTGGCTGATTCTCCAGCAGATATGAAAGGAACAGAAACAAGTCTGTGGTCTTGTGGACTTCAGCAGACTAGCTGCTTCTACACTCCAAATGGCAGGTGATAAGTTCAAAAGTGGCCCAGCCTCACCAAAAATTTCAGTTGAACAAAATGACATGGGTAAATTATAAGATTAAAAGTATAATTCCAAGCTGAACTTCTCAGTTAAATAAATGGACCAAGGGCAAAAATCAGATCAAGGGTGGTGACCTTCCCACTTTTGTTCCAGATAGCCTCATGTCAGCCACCATCAAATTGAGAGAGAGGATGAGGCAAAAGGATGGATGTGGTTAATGAATTTTGTATCTTAATAAAAGCAAATTTATAAAGTGCCTGTTGCACTACTGAAAAATTACTGTACCAAAGAAACAAGCTCTGTTTTTAAAAAGCCTTTGATTTTTTGAGATTTAAAACAATACTCAGCCATTAATATTTCCATGAAAAAGAGGAAGGTTTTGAATTAGGCAGATTCTAAATGGAAACCAGGATCTCAACACCCGTATCTGATAAAGCCAAGGAGATACCTCCAAAATGATAGAAACCAGAGCTGTGGAAAACAATGGTGAAGAAGTTCTTTCCAGAGAACAGAATGAGAGCCTTCAAAACATTGGCCCCATGGAGACTCTGAATTACTCTCTTTCTTCCATATACATACATACATACACACACACACACACACACACACACACACCCTTCATGTTAGAGGTATTCAATGTAGTGATCAATCCTATCCTACCACTATATATTGGGTGTGTTGACAAATATATATATACATATATATATATATGTAATTTTATATCAAAAGCTGTCACACACAACAGATATCTTGGACTGAACTGAACGCACTGACTGGGTGACATACTGGGCATTTTAAACGAGTATACTATTTGTGACAGGAGAGAGAAATGTGTATTTGGTGAGCAGAAGGGCAGAAGGTAAGAGAATTTGGCTAAATGCTCACCATTCTCATTTACTCTTTGAGTTTATAGGAAAGCGAAGGCTACATTTCCCATCCTCCATTGCAGTTTGTGAGGTCATTTGTTACCTTTTGCAGGAAATATGTTACTTAGAAGAACTGAAACCGAGTTCAAAATCTCCTGAATGGCCACTAATATGATATTATAGAATATCCAAAGCTGATATAAAGATAAAATATTTTATCTAATAAGATAATCAACTGGATATCTAGACTGAAAAGTTAGAATGCAAAAATCAGCAACATTTTTTATGCTGATTAAAGCCAATTAGAAAACATCACAGGAAAAAGATTCCATTTGCTGTAACAACAGAAACCATGAAGATATCAGGATTATAATTAATAAAAATGTGTGAAATCTTTATGGAGAAAATTGTAAAATAGAGTAACAAGACTAGATCCCAAATAAATTAAAGATAGAATACCTTCGTATACTGAAAGACTCAATAGTACTAAGATGTCAAGTTTCTGCAAAGTGATCTATGAATTAAATGTGATTACATTAACGACAAAGTTTTTAATGAAAGCTGACGAACTATAGAAAACCTCACAGAAGAAAAAAAGGATCAAAAATAGGCAAGAAAATTTTGTAGAAGAATGAAATGTGAACAGTGAGATAAAGATTTTTGTGAAATGTTAGTAATTAAATATTTTCTGAGAAAGAAGCAAATATAAGAATTTTGAGAGTTCAGAAATATAATACATCAGAAATATACATCTGTCAGACAGAGATGGTATCAAACAAAATCTATTACTATTAATGAACTTATTTAGTAATTAGTGCTGGAAAAATTAATTATCCATACAGAAAAAAAAATTATTCAATACCTATGCCATAAAAAAAGATGGTTGGTGGATTAAATAATGAAATGTTTTGATTTATAGTAAGAATATATATATTTTGACCTTAGTCCATAGTTCTTTGCCAAAGAGCTCCTAAAACCCTTGTAATTTCGTAAGTGATAAGAGCCATGGGAACATCTTTTGTTATAGTATTTGATCTTTTGTCCTCAGTTTCTGAAATAGCTTCAGAGCAATAAAAGTGAAAGAAATGTCTTTTGTTATTCATAACAAGACACTTTCAACCACACATAAGTTTATGTTAATGAGTTGATTTTTTGAAAGGCCCTAGATACCCATAGGATGGGGACTGGTTGCCAAGGGAACCAGTGATGTGATAAGAGGATTGGAACTTTTAGCTACCCTCCTCTTGCTACCTTTGGAGGGAAGAGGGGCTGGAGGTTCAACTAATCACCAATGGCCAAAGATTTAATCAATTGTGACTATATAATGAAATCTTCACAAAATTCTGTTAAGTACGGGGTTCAAAGAGCTTTTAGGTTGGGGATGATCTGGAGGTACTGGAGAGAGCATAGAAGTTCTGCATCCTTTTCTCCAGACTTTGTCCTGTGCATCCTATTCCTTCCAACTGTCCCTGAGTTGTATCCTTTTATAATAATCCAGCAGCCTAGTGAGTAAACTGTTTCCTAAATTTGGTGAACCATTCTAGCAAAATATGGAATGGGAGGTGGGGGTTGTGCTACCTCTAATTTATAGCTGGTCAGTCAGAAGCATAGATGACAACCTAAACTTTCAATCAGTGTCTGGAGTCAGGGAGGCAGTCTTGTTGGACGGAGCTCTTCACCTTTGAGATCTGAAGCTAATTCCCCATACATAGTGTTATAATTAAGTTGAACTGTAGCATATTCAGCTAGTGTTGAAAAATTGCTTGGTATGGAGAAAAAAATTCATTTGGTGTGAGAAGAGAGATGTTAGAAGTGTTGTGAGAGTTTAGCATACTAGAGAAAGAGAAGTATTTTTTTTCTTTCAAAGAAATAAATGTTCAAAGCCAAAATTTACAAATTATAAAAGAAATTAAGAAAATATCTTCATAGTCTTTGAATAAGAAAGGATTTCTTGGACAATACAGGAAAAAAAAAACAGAAATGATAGAGCGGTAATTCATTAAATGACCATGTTGAAATTAAAACATTATTTCAATGAAAGAGGAAATAAAGTTAAAAACTAGCCACAAACTGGTAAGAGATGTTTGCAATGGAAAAACTGAGATTGAACCGGCATCCAGACTTTTTTTTTAATAAAGAATAGCTATGAATTAGTAAGAGATAATCCAAATACCAAATAAAAAATTGTGTCAAGATTTGGAATAAAGAATGGAAAATTAAAATATTAAAAGCATTTCAAATTCATTCTGTATCATGAAAATTAAAATGAAAATTCAACTGAAAACAAAAGGAAATATTTTCCATTCAAACTGATCAAAATTAAAAGACTAACTAAAACAAGTATAAGTAAGGATATATTCCTATTGTCAGGAATATATATTGGTATAATCACTTTGGAGTAATACGTTCATGTCCTATAAAATGGCAATTCCAAATTCAATTATGTACCCTGAAGTAATTCTTGTATATGTATAACAGAACACAATAAAATTATTATAATAGTACTTGTAATAACAAATAATTGTACATCTGAGGTAAGATACTAGGCCTAAAGTAGTACACAAAAATATCAAATATTCAAATAAGAGATAATGACTTTCCTATCTAAATGGATTCAAAATGTGGAAATACATAAGAAACTTTACAGTTTATTCTTAAAGATAGCATTAGTCTGACACCAAACAAATATAACTAAAAATTAATCTAGACATTTATTCCACTGTGAATATAACATAAAACTTATTAGGTAAAATACTAACAAACTTGAAATAACAGTATATAAAAAAAAAGTCATGATGTGGCTGATTCTTTTAATCCCAATAATGTATAGATCTTTCAACATCAAAAAATATATGATGTAACTTATTGCATTTATGGAATAAGATTTATGAAATACCAATAAATAAATCAGTTAAGAATCATGCAAAGATTTTCCACTTCTTCTGAATTTAAAGCAGAAGCAGAATTCATAGCTATTCTTTATAAGGTGAATTTCAAAGTAAACTCACCCTAGTGTGGTAAACAATCATAAATTTGTGGGGGAAATGCATGAGGCAACTGTTCTCAGACAGTGGATGGCAGGCACTACAGATTGCAATTCCTGAGAAAAGGAAAACTCATGAGATGAGCCCCATGATTGTTCTTGATCTCTACAGAAGCTGTTGATCAGATAGAGATCAGGGTCTGTGTCTGCTTACATGACATTACCATGGAGTGACTGCTACAAGGCAAACACAGATAGCAGAACTCAAGCAATAATGACTTTCGAGTTCCAGCTGTAGCCATAAGAGGGAAATCGTCTGAGTGTCAAGAGAGACCCTAAAATAGGAGTAAGGTCTATACCTATAATAAAATCTAGACTGGCCTTAACAAACCAAAATCCAAATCTCAACTAAATCATTAAGGAAGACAGGATTTGGAAGCAGAATTCCATCAAGAGGAGACTGGAAAAAATAGTAAGTTTTCTACAGATCTGCAGTAACTTGGATCTATGTTCAAAATGTCAACCAGAAATGAACAAACACCAGAACAATACTTTTTAGGAATTATTCAATATATCATCCAGAAGGTTCAGTACACAATCAAAATTTGTTCAACATTCAAGTTAACAGGAGAATGTAACTGCTAGTTAAAAAAAAAAAAAAAGAACCCAAGAGTTTAGATACTGTATTTCACAGATAACTTTAAAGCAGGCATTATATTTTATATTTATATGTATGTGTATATATGTGTATATACACAGAGAGAGAGAGAGAAACAGATCATTAAAGAAAAATATAGGATTAATGAGTGCACAGACAGGGCATCTCAGGTGAGAAATGAAAATTAATTTACAAAATCAGACAGGAAATTCTAGAATTAAAAAGTACAGTAACTGAAGACAAAATAAAAATTTACCTGATTTTCTTGACAGCAGATTAGAAATGGCCAAAAAAAGGAGGGAGGGGGTAGTAAGCTCAAAGACCCATCCGTATAGTTATTCAATTTTGATTATAGCAGATTTTTTTAATAATATATGTTAATATAAGACTGGTTCCCTTTCATAGCTTATTGTTTAGTGTTTTCCTAGACATTCTTGAAGTTTTATTTTCCATGTGACTCTTAATCTCATATTGACTAGTTATAATAGAATTGATATTTGTAGTAAGACTGAATTAGGATTATATGTACACCTAAAAGTAAAAGTTGTATGTCAAATATATCTTAATAATAGAAAAAAGATCATAAATGAACTTTAATAGTATACACATATATTAGATTTCCCGTATTGACTCTGGAAAAGCAATTCTCGCATGTTTAAAAATGCTTTTCTATAGTCTTCATAATTGAAGGACAGCTTGAATGAATATAAAATCCTTAGTTCATACTCTTTTCTTGAGTTTGTTACCTTCCCCCATTGTGATTTTTCAGTATATAAAGTCATATTCTTAATTTCCTGGAAGTTTTCTTAGATTGTAAAAACTAACTAAGTCTGTGATACCAATTAGAGTAAGCAGGATCCTGGTCACAAATTTTAGAGAAAAATCTGGAGAAGATTATGCCCATAGGTGGCTTTGTAAAGCTCTGAGATACTCTTCAGGATTAGAAGCTTGCACACATGTGCAATTCTGTTTACATACACAAGAAAGACCTAGGAGGAACCCAAGCCCTCACATGGCTCACCCTTTAGTCCCTACATAAGCAGAAAGTGAAAGCTAGACAGCCTGTGAGTTGCCTGAGCATTAAGGCATGCCCCAACACAAACACAGACCTCTTGGAAAAGGTAGAAGGTTTATTGGTTCAAGCCTTTAAAGGAAATGTCTGAATAATCATTGGATGACCATTAAGCTAACCTAGAAGAAAAAGAACCATGATAGGAACCTAATTTTAATAAATGCCATATGAATCACCAATATAAATTATCTAAAACATATAATTTTAAACAAAAATGTATGAGACATGCAAATAGAGGAAAGTACGACTCATACGCAGAAAATAAAATAGTTAATAGAAACTGTCCTGAAGCAGTCCAGATGTTGGACTTACTAGACAGAGACTTTAAATTAGCTCATGTTAACTATTGCAAAAACTTAATAAAATGTCTATAGAATAGGCAAAATTATGAAACAATGTCTAATCAAATAGAGAATTAAATATTCTCCTCTCTTCTTCTGTACAAAATTATAAACTTCGGCTCATTTGCATCACTCACAGTATTCTCCTTTTATTAATTATAAAAATACATATTCATAGTAACAAATCAATCGCAATGCAGAGATGACTGAATTAGAAAGTTGATTTTTCTTTACTGTCCTCTTACCCCATACTACCCTCTTGAGAAAAGCAACATTTGTTGGAAAAAACCCACTTTCTGAATTTTTGAATCAATATCCTCAATTCCTCCTTTTAAATTTTAACTGTTAGGATTATTTCTCCTTTACTGAACATTTTTCCACATTAAAAGTCATTAGCTAGAATTCTGTTTACCAACAACTATGTAAACTATAGTCTGTGCTCAGCATTTCATCACTAAATGAATTCCACTTGCATTGCTTAAAACATTTTAAAATTAAATTTCCAATAACTTTAATATTATAATGTTTTCATACAAGGAATCTCCACTCTCTTTTAGCCCTTTGGAAGTTCTTTGTACCATCATATGTGGCCAGCTATTTCTTAGTTAAATGACACCAGCTTTGATTCAGTTCTCAAAACTGTATATATGTATGTTTTTGTCAAATGTTTATTGGCAATAAGTTTCTTTTACTTTAAACACAAGTAGTTAAAATTAATTATGGGTCAAAATGTATTTCAGCAAACGAATTAAACTATAGGAAAAACGGCAAAATTTCTAATATAATTTTATTTGGGGCTGGTTTTGTCAAATTCTTAATACAAATACATTCCAATATTTTAAATTTAAACGTCACTTGACACCTAATCAAAACTCCTCTTGTTTAACTCTCTGCCTTCAAACTGATGTTACCATAAAAGTAATTTAAGTCAAGCAAACTGACTTGCTATGACTATTTAGCAATTAAGAGGCCAGGTTTTCTAACTACCCCTACCACATGTTAAAACAATGCCTCCTGAATGCATCATTTTTGACTATTAATAGATTTTATTAACATTCAGTCTAAAAATCTAGAATTTAAATGAGCCCTTTACAAATATCACTTTATGCTTCAAATTATACCAACTAGATAAAACTGCTGACATAAAAGACATAATGATAAATAGGTAAGTTTATTTCCTAAAAGCTTTTAAATGTATAAAGTTTGTACAAATTTATAAAATTACATGTTATACAATATATATGCATGTGTGTAAATGTATGTATACTTACACACACTGAGCTCCAACATATGTATCTGTTGTATTGGAAAAGTCAATATAAAATCAATTGATTTATCAACTTAAACTGATAAAATTACCTCATCTAAAGTTTTCTTGTCCTAATGATCATACAAATCAATTCTATATGCTGAGTGGACTTCGGTGACGAGGAGCAATTGGTGGCTCACACAGTCCTTATATCTACATCATTCAGTAGATGCTACTGATTAAACTGTACTGATTGTCAGTTATTCAATGTTCTAAATTACAAATTCAGTGCTTTCAATTTCATTTTAGGCTATATTTTCACAAGGACAAT
The DNA here is from genome assembly GCF_009834535.1 of Camelus ferus. Lineage (NCBI taxonomy): Eukaryota > Metazoa > Chordata > Mammalia > Artiodactyla > Camelidae > Camelus > Camelus ferus. The sequence goes on from NC_045698.1 coordinate 62,355,229, forward strand.
ACATTATTTTTCCCCTAATTATCTTCATCTGGTTCTGCACTTCTCATTAATAGCTGTACAGAAAGTAAAATGTAATCAATAAACTTACTCTATAGTAATAAAAATTTCAAATTCCTCCCTTTAAAAACAATGCTATAATAGAACAATGTACCTCAATTTCTCTTATTTCTTTGGCAATAAGGATGCAAGAATATAAGAGGAGGACTATTAATGTCCTCCTCTTATTATTAGTTCTTTCAAAGTGGGAGGAACTTTTTTTCATGAGAAGTTTTTTGAGACATTGGGCACCTCACTTTGGTGAGAGGTGACAAAATGAGACTGAGTTGAGGAGAGAACAATTCTCCATGCTCTGATACAGATCTTGGCTTTTGTAATCTTGAAAAAATGGTAAGTTATTATAAATAGTATGTTTCTCCTTTCACATGAAGTGACTGGCTTTGATGTACTAAGGAGGGCATGACACACCTGGAAAGTCAAAGACACTGAAGAATGACACACTAGGGGGAAAGTGGCAAATGCTCAATAGACTATTTAGAAAAACTGGGTCCCAGTGCAATGCCAACATATGCAATTAATAGATATCTACCAAGTGGGGGGTACTTATTTTAGGGTGAGAACCAACTGAGCAAAGATGTCATGAATACGTCCAAATTCACAGGTCTTTCCAACTCAAAGGTGTGAGAAATGCCCATACTGGTTTTACTCTTGTTTTATAACACAATCTTAGAGGAGCCAGTTAGAAAAGGAACCGCTTATCAAATGAACTTCATGAGAAAACTTATACACAGCAGAAATAACATAATTTTGACCACATTTAAACTAACATTTAAGGTTATAAGCTCAGTATTTCTAATAATAGAGCAAGAATGAGTCACTCATGATCTTCGTGAAAAAGTAAGAAGCTATTTTTGTTTTTCTTATTTTAATTTGCTGGTCTGTATGGTAAACTTATATGTTGGTAAATTAGACCCAATTTAAGTGTATATATGAGATTGGAATTTGGCAGACTTCAAACTCCTATGGGTTTTATACATATGACGTTTGCTGAGCATGACAGAAACGTATTGCTTAAACTTCCTTTTTTATTAACTTCTCTTTTGCATACTGATGGGAAAAATTATCCTAGTAGGTGTTTGAACAGCTTGAGATCAGTTGACCTGGGAATCATTCTTCTATGATCTAAGCACTTGGCTGGAACTTAAACACTGAAGCAGCTTAATAGCTAAGATTCTATTTAGGCTCCGATTTTTAAGCCCCGTTTTTCAAAAACTGGTAACATTACAGGGATTTTATGGGTCTATACTGTTTTTCAGATACAATCATTTTTTAATGATCCTTAAATTTACATTGGCATTTCCACTCACCAACAATCTAATGAATCTGTAAACCACAATTAAAAAGCAATGTAATAATTGTATACTGCTAGTGAAAGTTTTAATTTCCTAAATTATAAATATAGGATATTAACATCTGCCCAGAATGTAATTAATTTAAAAGAAAAATAAGTGTAACAAGTGCAAATTGAAAGGATTAAGGCTTTTACTGTAAGGTTCAACCTATCATCTTTTCCTCACATAGTGAAATTGTCATAAATGACAGTATGTGACTTTTTATTCTACTTAGAGACATCCTTTTAAAGTACCTATGATAAGCAAAGTGTGTAATGGTATAAACATATATTTAAAGTGTAATGATGTACAACAATCACTATAATAGTAAGTAAAGCAATGCCATAAAAATGAAGAAAACATTCTTCAACACATTGAGAAAGTTATTTTCGAAGCCTGGCCCATTAGCTTGGAACCAGAAATTTCCAGATAACGCCCACATTTGCATGAAAACATTTTACATTCCTGTGATGGTGTATTACATACTTTGGGATGGATGGGAGCACTACCTCTTGAGAAAAAAAAATGACCTGCTGAATTACGTGAAGTCCAGTAGCTTGGAGAATAGAAAGCAGAACTTTACTTAGGAATTAGGTAGCTAATCTGTGCTCTCATCAGAGATCTGCCCATCCACGGACCTGCTAGGATGTTAGAGCACATTCACGCAGCTGGTACCAGATCCTGGCTGACCCTGTCCTCTCTGAAGATCTGCTTCCACTGGCAGAATCATGGCACGTCCAGATCAAGTCTGTGCACAGGAGTCTAACAAAGTCCTCTGGGCAGCAGCAGCTAGGTCTTGCTCTCGTAAGCTGCACAAATCTACCTTTCAGTGTGGCTCTCCTACCAGTCCTATAACTATGTTGGAAATGTTTAGTATATTTTAATTAAGATCAAAGTACTAAAGAAAATGAAAACATTGCTATTTTGCTTAAGTGACTTGGACTCAGGCTACTGTGCAAATGTTCATTTTCTCTATTTTTGCTTTGCAGGAGGATCAGTGCATGAGCTTGAATGGAGGTCAGCAAACTTTTCCTGTGAAGGACAAGACAGTAAATGTTTCCTGGTTCATGGGCCACAGTGTCTCTGTCACCACTTCTCTCAGCAACTCTGCCATTGCAGTGGGACAACAGCCCCAGACACACAGAAACAAACAACGGTGCCTGTGTTCCAGTAAAACCATAATAAGGGGCACTGAAATTTGAGTTGAATGTGACTTCTACAGTTCATAAAATAGTCTTGTTTTTTCTTGACCCCTTAACAAGATAAAAATGGTTCTTAGGTCTGTACTGTACAGAAACAGGCGGCAGGCTGGCTGTGGCCCAGGGCTACAGTGTGTCCACTCGTGAGCAGAACAATATTGTATGATAATAAAAAAAAAAAAAATAAGAGAAATATTTAACATAATTTTTTACTTTTTTATTAAGAATTTTGTTTTATTTGAATTTGTATTTTGCTCATTAACTCCTAACATGTGTCATAAACCTGGATTAAATATTTCTTAAAAAAAAAATCCCAGTTTCTTGAAGCAATTGGTACGGAGCTGTAATTTAAAAATTTAAAACTCACCTGAAAGATTCAAATTCTAACTACTAGGCTCACTCTTGGTTTATGGACTGGAGATAGAATAAAACACTTGTCACACCCTTTGTTTTAATGTAAAATGGCAACATTTACTAAGATTATCCTGAGTTAAAAGAAATCTGGCCCCTTAGCAGTCAATGACAGGGTTGACAATTTCATTTTGTGGTCAGTGGTCTCACTGGTTAAGATTTTCTATTGATTCTTCTAGATTTTTTCACATCAGAGATTGTCACTGTACATTTACATTTGACATTCTTCTTTCTGTATGAGTTCTGCTTCCGGAGACACTATTACAAGTATTAGAAATTATAGCCCTTGCTGGGAACAAAAGGAGGAGATGGTGTCAAGACAAGGAAGCCAGGAAGCTGTTTCTGTGTATATGATGTTTGTTAAATAAATCAGATTTAAGTTGTCAGGAACTGTATTCTTGCTCTAAGTGTTTCTAGTAATAGAACCATTTCCAGCTAAACCCTCATTAGGAGAGAGGAAGAAAAAAAAAAAAAAAGAAAGAAAGATCAAGTAATTTACAAAGTCATCAGCAGTTTTTTAATGTTTTAATCTTGCCTTGCAAACTGAAGCAAGGTGTTCCACTGCCTATCAGGACTTCGATAAACACAGTGCCCCTTACTCCAAGTTCTTGGTGTATATCACATGCCCCAGGAATGTTCTTTAAACAAGCTCAACACCTCATATAGTATGACTGCTTTAATATTCATCTGTAATTCTGTACTTGGACCCTACTTCTCTGGGGATTTTTCTTTCCCAGAAATATTGTTCTTGTGACTCTGTATCGTCATCAAAACTTTGCCTCTTCAGCACTTAGCATACTATCTGGGATTAGAAAGTACCCCATAAATTTTAGCTATATTTATTCTCCCCAAATTCTGCTTCTCATCTGTCCTGCTATTCTGTTAAATCCATGTGAAGTAATTAATTTAAGCTGATAATGGTTTAATATGTACAATGATCAGGTATATACTACTAAGGAGAGACTAATACATGCATGTCAATTCCAACAAGTAAGATACTAAGAATTTTTTTTAAGATGACCAAGTCTTTTAAAACCCTTCAGATCTATAATTCATTAAGTTACCTACAAGACCATCTATATACAGATATGCATTTATAAATCAGTGAATATCTGTTTATATACTGACTGGAGAACACACTTTAAAACCTAAAATCCTCTTAAATACACAGTTCTTGAAACAACTTCATAAAATAGGTACCATTAAAAACACCTATACTGTGCAGAAAGGAAACCAATTCACAAATAGACTAAGCCATTTTCCCAAGATCACAAAGTTAGTGATGATGCCAAAATAATAAATCCGATCCAAATCTGATTTCAGGGTCCTCACTCTAAACCAGCACAAGACCATATATGGCAGGACTGCTTTAATATCTGTGATACTAAAATTCCGTACAATTAGCACTTCATATATAAAAGCCTACATGTTAAAAACAAAACCTAAAACTTAGGTTTCTCCTTAATTTCTGTATTGAGCACAGAGTACATAATTAGGATATTATGAAATAATTAATTCAAACATAAAATGTTTATCAAGTATCTACTATGATCCAAGGGTGGTCCAAACACTTTAGACACATTAGTAAACAAAGTACACAGAAACCCCTTTTATTGAGGAGCTTATAGTCTAGTGGTTAATTTCAGATTTCTTTAAAGTTTCTGCCCTATGTTGGATAATTTTTAAGAATGTATTTATGATAAAACATAGCCAGATACAAGTATAATCATTTCATTAAAATATTTTGACATCCAATGTTGAAGCAAATGAGACTATATCCTGTATTAATCATCAACATAATGTTCACTAGTGGTACTTTCCCTCCTCATTTTTTTTTAATAGCTGCAAATCATTGCACTTTATCACTAACTAAGGGGGAGTTAAGCAGCTGTCCATCCAAGGACAGACAGTCTTCTTGCCAGGGTCGCTTGGCTTAGTTTTCCCTGAAAGAAGTTCTATCCTTGGGAAAGCAGAGTAAAAATCTTTATTATTTTCATCATTAGCCCTTAATGTTCTGAAACTATTGTTCATTTCACTTCTAAAATTATTTTATTCACCCCATCACTTTCAAATTTCACTTATAACACAAAAAGAATATTTTCTCCTTATTTCTATTTTAATATCTTTAAAGATTTCCTTCATAAAAATGTATTTATAAAAATAAATGTTATTGTTTAATGAAGTTATTTTTGTTTTCTTTTAAGAATGAATATATTCTTTTTGCATAACTTATAAAATCCTTAATAATTCTTATAAAATAGAAGACTGTCAATGTGAAAAAAAAAAAACCCACAAGTTTGAATTTCAAGAAAAACTTTTAAACAACCTATACAAAAAAAAAAAAATAGAACTCAGGATCATGACATTTTAAATCTTATTTAGAATACTTGAACTTTTTATGTGACTTATAATTTGACTTAAGAGGGGAAAGATGCCAAAGGAATTAATATGTCATGTGCGAAGAAGTTCCAGTACTTTGCAACTTTCCAACAGAGTGGCCAGGGGCTTTTGAATAAACTTTCTGAGCCTTAGTTTCATTATATGGAAGAGAAATAATGATATGCATGCATATAAAGCACTTAGCATTTAGAAGCATTTACTCTATGGTAGACATTATAATTATATATTGTTAAGAGCACTGGATTTAAGAAAGATAAAAGAGACACGGAAATGCTCATTCCAAGAACTGAGTTTTATGTGGTTAAGGAATTTGACCGAGAGGAACAAATAAAGATAGTCTGATTCAAACCATGGCAGGATCTCTGATTATACGTCAAGAAGTGAATCAACATACTAGTCTTTTTTGAAAACCACGGCTGGGTCTAGTACTATTAGGAACATTTACATACATTCTTCAAGGTATCCCTCAAAATAAAATGTCACATAGCTAGTGAATGAAGAGAGCAAGAAAAGAGAACACAAAAAGTCCATGTTTCTTCTCCTGCGCTTTGATAGGAAACAATAGGAAATGCACTGCACAATAGTTAATGGGGTGCAAAAAGTTTTATTTAAAAAATATGTTGTTGTTAGAGCACAGTGTTAACTAATCAAGAAAAAAGTCCTTTTTCACCTTTATGAATACAATAAAATCTCACCTACTATACAAGTTCCTTGAATGGCTATTGTCTTCCATGTAAGAAGAAAGTATCTGCAGAATCTAATTTCCTTGGAGTAACTTCCTTATATATATATTTATTTTCATAACAAAGCCTATGCATAAAAATGGTGTAAAAATCAGAACATTCTTTGAAGAATCAAGATCTTTTTTTTAATGGATCTGTCCAAAAAGTAATCCTCTGGAAAAATGTGTCTCAAATATTGTTTCTATTAATTCACAGCATTTTCTTGAGGAATTACCTGCCATCTACCATTTGTTTATGTTTTTAACCTTTACAACATTTTCAAGTTAGTTTTCTGGTTTTTAAGCCTTCTGTTTTAATTGTGAAATTAGGGAGAAGGTGATAAAATAAGAAAATTGAGTTAACGATGAAAATTTACTTTTATTATGTGGAATTATTTCCTTACAACTTAGAATTTTAAGAGGTAATTGTTTTTCAGCAATATGCCCAGCCTACTTCCTAGGCATCAGGAAAACAAGCAAAGCTTTGTCAGATTTGTTTGAGCAGATATATTTGTTTCATTTCCTTAAACTTCACTTGACATTTGGAAAGGATAACAAGATTATACCTTCGGGTATGTATTTTTTTCCTTGTACCAACTTGACTCTAATAGAGGCTATATGAGGAAATTTTTATTTTCTTTTGTCATATATTATGACATAGAGTTCTTCATACTGAAATTCTGCAATTCATCTATTGTTTTCCAAAATACAATATATACTCAAATCAAGCAAGACTATTAAATTTAAAAATAATTAACATTAGCTTTAATGTTCATTAGCTTTAACATTGCAGAAAATTTATGTTTATTTTGGGTTTTAACAGTCTTACTTCATATCTTTCTAACACCCATCAACTGATCTTTGATTTTGCTGCATTATTTACTCATGCATTCTGGGCTCAAGCAGGGACCATAAAAGAAAGAACTTGTTTCTATGACAGTTTGTGGAAGGAAAAAAAGTATCATTTTATACGTTCTCCCTCTTCCATCAAAAAACAGAACTTGAGAATCACTGTAGATAATTTATCTTTATGGAGTGAGACTATTAGGAACATATGACAGATTAGGATACATATAGCATATATATATATATATATATATATATATATATATATATATATATATATATATATAGCATACATACGTGTGTGTGTGTGTATAAATTGGGTATATATACATATAAATTGGGCCATATAAATAAGTCTGTCTTCAGATATAAATTTTCTCATGAGTTAACATTCAGGAAAACTCTAGAGACTTCTTAGCTTGATCCATAGAGGTGCTAGCAGAGTCCTTCTGACTCAGACTCTCGAGAGATATGGGGGGGATCAGTGGGAAGGCAGAGAGGTGTTTCAACATCATCATTTAAAACCCCAAAAAGCACTATCGCACCAGAGGGGCTTAACAAAATCTTGAATCTGTACATTTCTAAGACCATGTCTAGTGTCAATTTTTCTTTTTTTCTTTAGATTCTGTCTTTTTTAATGGGGCATAGGATTTGGGAAGCACAGCACGAAGCATGAAATGCTATAAATACATGTTCTTTTTAAAACGATCTGACTAGTGATTAAGACTGGTATCATAAGAGAAGAACTGAAACTTTTTTTTAACCAGCCAACCATAAAATAATCCTTATTTCTATATTAAGAAATCAGAGTGATCATTAAACATAGGATATAGTCGTATAATAGATACATTTATTAATAAGGATAAAGTAAATAATATCTTTGTCTCTAAATTTAAATTATTCATTGTGTAGTCCGTAAGTATTACACAAGTAAGAACTTGCTCTCTATTTTCTAGATGCACATGAAATATAGTGGAAAAATGGAACTGAAATTTTTAAGGGTTTATTCCAAACATGAGATGCAACATATTTCGAAATGACATCAAAAAAAAAGAAAAATTCTCCACAGAAAATCGAAGAATAGAAAAAAATGATACATATGAGGATATAACTTCCCTAATGTTGATATTAAAAAGGAGAATCTATAAACAATAGAACCTATAAATAATAATCAACAAATGTTTATTGTTTTTCCATATAGATTATAATATTCATATCAAACAAATTAAAATATAATACAAAGGCGTATTTAAGAATGATAAAAGTATTCAGAATACATTTAGGGCTGAAAAGGATTTTACATAGCAGCATTGTATTTAAGCTGCTTTTCCTTTCATATTTAAATGTATTATTTTAAATAAAATTCATTATTTAACAGGTGGCTATCAAACTGTTTCAAAAAACAAAATACTTTATAATTGAGCATAGTAGTCTACCAGCATTTCCACAGTTTGAATCTCCTTGATTTAGTATTTCTGGAGCTTCCGTAATGCTGAAGTGGCCTTTCTTGGTAAACACATCACCACAAAAATGTAATATATGTGTTCCGTATCATTTCCTGCATTATGTGTGTGGGTTGTGGTTGTTGCTTGAGTTCCCATGACTATTGAGGGAGGAAGTCGGGTATAATTCCTGGCAGCATAGTAGTTTATCCATTACATTAAAGAGCAGATCATATTTCAAAACGTTTTTCTGAGATCATTACAAAATAAAAAACAAATGGCAGGCTTATCAGCTCTCATTACCAATTGCCCTGTAAATGTTAAAAAATAAAACCCACTAAAAATAGTCACAGGAAGCAATAATTTCTATGACAAATTGTGGGGCTGTTTACTTAGTGTGCTAAGTAATATATTTTTGATCAAAGATAAACAGTTTAAAAAGTTACATTTGTGTTGTTATTGGAAAGGGGGAGGGTAGGAAGGAAATGGCTATTCCCCGAAGGCTGAGGTACCTTGTAAAACAATCTGTCTTTAAACCAAAATGAAAGAGAGCCAAGAACAGCTCTGAATGACATGATGAGACCCTGGAGATGCCATTCATTACACAATTTGCTGTAGTGGTTTGCAGATGTCTTATTTTGTGGGTCAGATTAGGCACTTTATTTTTTTGTTTTTTAAATTATGTTGCACAGCATTGGTTATAAGTTTTTTCCTGATTCCTATCACCATTCCTACACAGCACCAGATCTGTTTTGAACAAACCAATATGCTGCATCCCTGTTTCAAAACTGACTGATGAAAGCATTTCTACACTCTGGCTCTGAAGCAAGTAAGGCACTTACTAGAAAATGGCCCTTTTATACAGTGCATCCAACTAGAACATCAGAAGGCTGGACCTGTAACCACTTTATAGAGAAAGTACCCAAGAGTACACGGTGAGCTGATCAGCCAAATGCCAACTCCAAGCTGCAATGAGGCAGTGATTTCAAATGACCCATTTTGGCACATTTCATTTTAAGGATGTAAACCTATAGCACATACATAGTCTGTGCTAAAGTTAATAAAACTTATCTTACAAGCTAAGGAGACCCAGTCACAAAATACTTTCTTCATAGATGTATTTAAATGTTGAGTTTGGGGTTTTAACTGAGGTCATATTCAGGCAACGAAGACTTTTAACAAGGGAAACTTTCCTTTTTTCCCTTAATTTGGGAAAAAAGATCATTGTGCCTTGGGAAGTATTATATTTTCGTAATCATCTGCAATGCTCATTAGGTCTTATTATATCTGAAGCACTTGTATTTGTTGAAGTAGAAGAAGCTGAGATAAAAGAAATTCAAAAGTCAAATCATTACACATTTGAGTCAGTGCCTTTTTCAAACTGGAAGCTCGCTCTATTACTCTTAATGAGCTGATGCCCCAAACACTCAAAACGGATTCCTATTTCTTGACCTCTTTTAAACCTCTGACTTAAAACTATGATGGGCTTCATAGGGAAAAAAAAAACCTGTTGATACTGATTTTTAAACTCTCTCTCACTTTGGGGAACAGCAGTCAATCTTTCCAATTACTTGCTATAGTCATATTTAACCAGGTCTAAAAATGTAATGTATTTATTCATTAGGATTCTAAAGGAAAATCTTTTTGGTAAGTATTTTAAACTTTTTAGGATTAATTATATGTAATCTAACCCCACATCACTTGTTAAGCATAGTTGCTTAAAATTAAGAAAAAATACTTAAATGGTCAAATTAGTGTGATAAAAGCATATGGAACTAAAATAATGCATACAATAGGGGTACAAGTAAAATGGGGGACAGCTGGTGGGTTTGTATCAACATTAATATCCTGGTTTGATATCATACTACAGTTTACCATAGGCAGGAAAATAGGTAAAATAAACACAGCATCTCCAAATTACTTCTTACAACTAGATGTGAAATTACAATTATCTCGAAAATACCAACTAAAAATAAATGTTACATCATTATTATTGTATCTATCTACAGCCTCTACTTTTACATAAGGAATAAGCATTTTAATTATTTTTAACAATAAATGCTCTGGATATTTTAATAGACAATATATAGTAAAAGGAAATATCTTAAATTTAGTATATTGGAAGTAAAGTACATATTATGAAACTTCCTAAGGTAATAAAAGATGTTAGTTTAGAAGGAGAGAAAGAGGGAGGGAGAGAAAGAATTTTAACACTCGGAGAGAGAAAATTTCTTGTTCCTAGATACATTTTTACTGCATCTAGTGAAATCATTGTTATAAGTTACTAAAAGCTACATACTGGTGTCGACTTGATTTTAAGATAATACAATCCAGAATTACATCCTATTTTGTAAATCAAAGGACACATGGGACAGGGGAATGCTTGGACTACAGTTCTAGATTTAGAGAAAGGCATTACTCTTAATTAAGAAACACTAAAGTGATATATAGTGCTGTAGGGAAAGTACTAGATGAAAAGAAATGAAAATATTTATGTTTAATAGTTTCCTGTTGGTGACCTTAACTATGCTAATTTGCCTTTGATAAACTGTGACAGAGACTGTCAACTGAAACGGACAACATAATTATGATTTAAACAACAACATCTGTGCAGGAACACTCTTGGATGTGTTTAAGATGTAACTCTGTGAAATGATAAGCTCTACTCAGGTCCCAGGAGCCTATAACGTTTCATGGCATTGAGTTTCCAGCAGCATGATAGTAAGTGGCAGGTAAACTTCAAAACATTCAGAGTCACACAGTCTACTCTGATTAAATGATAAAACTGTGATGAACATTAATTTATTTACTACGCTCAAGTAAACTGTGTATTTAAGCAGATGATTAATGGCCTATCATGTTTCCAGGTTTGTATTTTGTTACTCTATTACCAGCAAAATGACAATTCGATGATCTACCCCATCATGGTAAAGACTAATTTCCTCTTAATACCAAAGTGATTGTTGAATCTACAATAAACACACAGGCTGGTATTTTCATACAAGGTCAGAGGAATGAACCAAGGAATTGCCTTTGTGGGTGGGAATTCATCTTGAGTCACTGCAGTTGCAAGTAACAATCCGTTTGTTTTTGTGATTTCACACTGATGTTTACCTATGTTTAAGCCCCTTTAGGGGCTTCAAAGGATCAGACCACCAAGCAAGGGTGTGTTTTCCTGGCAAACTACAGAAGAAAAAAAATTGTAAATCAAGGAAATTTTTAAAATTCTTTGTCATGTGTGTCTGTGCTATGCCAAAATTGCAGGAAAAAAATGTAAAAAAAAAAAAAAAAATCTGATTTCCAAATGTTATCCAATACCCAAAATCCAGATGTTTTAGAAGTTTGATGGTGTGAGGTTTACAGCTATTGAGATTGCCAGTGTATTCAAAAGTCTTATAAAATATACATGTTGTTTATATTTTTTGTTTTGATTTATTTCTATTGATTTTTAGAATTTTCAAAAAATTTATTAAAATTGTTTTGAAGGCAGGTAAGAAACAAAAATAGAGGACTATTTTTCTCTTTTCGAACAAATGTATACTTTGCATCCTACTGATTATCCAGATGACTACTCTTATTAAAATAGATATGTATGTCAGATTTTACTTCAAATTCTGACACACATGGTAATGTGGACTACGTGTTATTAAAATAACTATTTCATTTAAACAAGATCTGAAATAACACTAAAAAGCTAAAATTCTCAAGTGATTTTTTTTCATAATCTCTGCAAATCTCAATGAGAGTAATAAAAATTTCACTGAAATGAAGATGAGAAAAAAATTGCATGACATTTTTACATATATTTATGAATTATATATATATATCCCTTTTAATACTCAAACATCAACAGGTTCCAACATGTTCCCATGTTTTTCTACTCCAGTCATAAAAACAACTCACCATTATGCATTTATTTTTTACATTTTGTTGCTTAAAGGTTTTAGCTGGCAATGTAGGATATTAGAATACATTTTAGTTAGCAATTAATTTCATTTTAAACGTTCAGATATAGGGAATGTGGGCCTTCATTCGTACTCTTGCCCCAGGTGGCCCTGCTGTTGGGTGAGACTATACAGATCTATTTTGTATAGATATCCCCACACTTCCGCCAAGGGCCTCCCAGACAACTCTGAGGCTACTGAAGCTGACTCGACCCTTGCCTTTCTTCCTCCACTATTTATATGGTTTTCCTTTACGGTATCCTCTAAATTTCAATGACCTGTTTATACCTCATTCCTCCTGACTAATCTGTTTGAACATAAAAAGCACGTCTTGTTTATCCTCAGAATTCTGAAGTCCAGTAACAGTGGTGCACTTAGCAGTTGCTCAAGAAAATAACTATTCAGTTTTACACTGAATTTTTCAGGGAAGAACATTTATCAAATGTTTAGTACATAATAGGATAGATTAAATGAACTTTATTTTCTGACTCACAAACTTCCAGCATCCTCATGAAACTCAATTTTCTTCATTTACTAATACGTGCAAACTTCCTACATGGAAGATAATTAATGCACTAATGTTTCTTCTTTGCTGAGTCATTGGCATTGATTTCTTAGAAGTGACCCGTGTTAAACACAGGTAACAAAATCTAGTGTTTTGGTTTGAAATGTGTCCCCAAGAAGATGTTGCAGTTCTAACTCCTAGTACCTGTGAACATGACCTTATTTGGAAATAGGGTCTTGGCAGATGATAAAGTTAAAACAAGATCATCCCCAACCCAGTATGACTGTATCCCTACAAAACGAAGATACTTAAGACGCAGACACAGGGAGAATGCCATGTGAACATGCAGGCATGTACCTGAGAGGGGCATCTATAATCTAAGGAAAGCCAAAGATTGCCTGGAAACAACCAGGAGCTGGAGGTAGGCATGGAACAGACCGTCCTTCGTAGCCCTCAGAAAGAACCAACCTTGCTGAACTTTTGACCTCAGATTTCTAGCCTCCAAAACAGTGAGACAATGAATGTGTGTGGTGTGAGCTACCCAGTTTGTGTCACCCAGTTTGTGATACTTTCTTAAGGCAGACACAGGACACTAATACACCCATAAACAATTGCTAGGAAAATATTCTCAGAACTGCTCATTACTTGGGGAAAATATAAATGATTAGAGTGTCTGAAGTGTGAGCAGTTGATTTTGAAGCAATTTCTAGAATTAGCCATTGGGAACTTGCAAAGAGAAGAGAGAAGTCCAATTTGGGATGAAGGGCTACGCACAAGCAGACATTCTAGTGCGAATGAGGCCAGGTGGGTTTTTAGGATTGGCTTTAGCATCGATTGGGATGGCATGGAATAACGGCAGGGAAAGGGGGATGGAAGATCCTCAACTTCCTAATTGTGTTCTTTTATTCCCCCCTCCCTGCCCACCATTTGCTTTTTCCTAACATGATACGTGATACCTGCCAGGGAGATTCTATGGGCAAAGCATCTCTGCTTCTAAATTAACCCAGAAGTTTAAAAAAAAAAAAAAAAAAGATTCCTGGTTTGCTTTTCCTGTGAAGATTTAAGATAAAATGTAAAGAGCAGGCACACTAGATGATAGAAAGGTTAGGCTCAGATTTTGTATTTTTTAAAAAAGGAATTTTTAAAACACCTATTGTGTGTGAAGAGATGTAGCAGGGTACTAATAGCATAGGCCTTTTAAAAATCAATAATTGGTGGCAGAAATAAGAGCTGGGCTGACAACCAGCTGTGAAACTGCCTCCTTCCTGCCGTGCAGGAGGGGAAAGGAACCGGCCGATGATTACCAACTCTGAGTGCTGCTTGCAGTCAAAGCTTCATTAAAAAAAATTAGTAAAATACCCTTTTTACCTTAAAATATGTGTCCCAGTATGGAAAGAGGATCTATATAAAGAGTTCAGAATAGAACTGCTGCCAACTGTTCAAATCAAGAGTATTTCCCAGTTGGGCTACCGGCCTACATTGTAGAACTTAGTCTTTAGTCAAAAGCTCTTCCTCTCCCAATTAAAGAAAAAAGGTTGAGATGCCCACAGGCCTTGGCAGCATGTTTGGTGTGACTTTTAACCCCTCATTCCACTTTCTGGATATGCCTCTTCTTTATACCACCACCTGATGTAGGGGGCAAAATCTAGTCTCTACTACAAATTAGGCTGTTCGCCTCTCTCGGAGTTTTCAGAAGTCAATGTAGAAATTCACTGTTGGTCCTGGCTGGTCTCCTGCTCATGCTGCCTGGGAACATTTAGTCATTTTTATTAAAATCAAAGGGAGACATTTTTTGTTATTAAAAATGGTACTCAAAAATGTGCAGCGACAGATTCCTTTTCTTACTGTAGCATTCCTGCAAGTCTGGCATTCTAATGAGGAAATCTATCTCACCACTGGAATAAGGAAACTTAGCTTTTCAGCTTTTGACTTTTAGCTACAGCTCACTTGCATGTGACCTTACAAAATCCCTTAGATCTCCAAGAGCCCATTTCTCATTTTCCTCTGAGCTCCCATGGAGATGATCCAATGGTTTTTAAGGGAGCTCTGAGCTTGGACAAGCTCTGAAGGGCATGGGGCAAGGCAAGAAATGGGCCCTGTGTTCCCTGCTTACCGTCCTGGAAAATAGGTATGATAATACCAGCCTCACAGGGGTCCCATTGCAATTAATGTTTGGAAAATGTTTCGAAATCCCAGAGTTAAAAAAGCAATGGCAATGCCAATTATTTAAGCATCTTACTTCTAAATGCTATTCAGATTATTTTAAGCCACTTTTTTTTTCTCAAGACATGTGATACAAAGGCAATTAAACTACCTGGAAGCATAAATTGATGGGCTGGTTTTATGGTCTTTTAAAAATTGCCTCGGTGGAATATCTCCGTGACCTGGAGTATCTGGCTAAATGCGGAATCTGGGTTCTATAGAGTCGTCCCATCACTTAAACACCAAGGCAGTGACTCTATAGGAAGGGTGATTTGCTGGGTTGATTCTGATTGTAGTTTTTGCAGTTTCCAAAAGGTGATGATGCTTTGCTTGGCTTTGTGTTTCAGATAGATTTGAGGAAGGAAAGCAAACCAACAGTAGAAAATAAAGGATGGCGTAAAAGAAGCTCGTCTTGCATTTGGGGGTAAAAAAGCAAAGTTTTACAGCCAAAGGCCTTACAGAAGATCCTCTAAAACTTCCATGTTTGGAGCTTTGATAACTTTATACTTTACATAGCCAACAAAGTTTTGCTATCTGAATATTTCTGAGTCCATCCCACAGGAATTAAAGATAGAATCCAAAGTGTTTTTAAACCATGTGTAAAAATGCATTATTAGTAATCTTTGCATACATAAACAAGATAGCAAGTTTAAAATAGAGAAACCAAATTGAGACCAACTATGTTTCTAAAGATGAGTCTACTGCTTGCCTTAATTATGTAACAACAACAAAAAAAAACTACAAAGGCTTGTCCTTTACTTGGCACAAAATATAATTAAAGAACTCACTGCACATGCACTCTATTATACAAAACTAGAAATAGATACTACTGGGTATGTGGTAAAAAGTGTCTTTGGAACTATGTCTATTAACTTTGACATGTTCAAACTAAACTATGTGCCTTTTCCTGTGTTCTTGTAATTTATATTCTTTTCTTTTTGCTTTATTTGCAGTTTATTTAATATTTGAAAATACTTTCTGTATCAATTAGCAAATTAGCAGTTTATCTGGGTGGAAAAGCCCCCTCTGAGTTACTGAGTTACAAAGTGAATTGTTCTGCAGCTGCAAAATCAAGTGCCTCAGCTGAGTTAATGCTTTTCATTTCTTTTGCATGTGTCAGCATTAATGGAGGCAAGCTTCTATGAAGCCTTGCGTGTGAAGATGGTGCTGAGCAGACTAGATTCAATTCTGTTAAATGCTTTTTGCTTTTCTCTCTCTCTCTCTTTTTTTGGAGTAAGGCACAAAAGGAGACTTCAAATCAGGCTGAACTTCAAGCAAAAGTTAATGCTATTCTCTTTTGGGTTCAACCACCCACTTTGCTTAAGGTCACTAGTTGAGGCTAATGCAGCTCAGAGGGGCTGCAGTAAACTTGGCATCTCCTTGATTAGGCTCCCTGCTGATCTAATACACATACTAGCTCACTTGCCAAGTCAAATAACACATTTAGTGAATTGGAAATAAGATTTAAGTGGGCCAGCACAATGCGGCTCGCCCTCTCATCTTTTTACCGAATCCTTCTCTTTGTACGCAAGGCTGTGAAAACTGCTCTTGTTAGAGGACTTAATCTTCATTTTTTCCTGTAGATTATTTGGAAACAGGTCAATTGAATGTTGGAGCTGCTAACTCCTCCCCCTACAGAAAGAACTCGCTTGTGGCATACTGATTGCATCATTTAAATGAAAGGCTCTTATTATTAAAGAGAAAATACTATAGTCCAAGGGTCTGTTAGAATTAATAAAAAGAAATCCTGATAGTAAATGCATGCCTTTTAACAATGTGTTTATTTCTTTGTCTTATAGACTCTTTTCAAAAGCGCGCTTTGTATTAACCGCTGATGAGTAATAGAGGGGGACGATCACACCAGTATATATTCATGTCTCCTGGCTGTTCTGCTGCAGTTAATTCTTAAATACAGTAGGTTATAATCGGGTGACATTTCTACAGTGCCTTTCATGAGAGCAATCTACAGCATGTCACATAGTGTTTGACTTTGAACTATTCAAGTTCTTGGTGACACAAATCTCAGGGTAAATTTATGCCTTCGTGGTTTGTTTCCTTAACAAAAAAACGAGTCATTGTATTCGTTATAGTTTGAAATTTATCAGAGATCCACCACAGATTATCAAGCTATCCATGCCATAATCATCTGTAACTGTCCTTATCTCTGCATTAGATGTGCAGGGTTATGGTGTGTGTGGACTTTTTACGATCTACTTATCTCTCCTGGTCATACAGATTTATGTGTATCTCTTTTCTGACTAAATCTGAAATCAGAGCTTGCATTCTGAAGAAATAAAATCTATCTACGTAAAATCCAAGTACTGTTCTCTGACATCTGAAAGTTAAGAGAAAAATGATCCTAATACCCTTCAAAACAGACGTTTGTGTTGCCTTCTTTACAAAGTAAAACTTCAGAAGTGTGCCACTTAGGATGCTGTAGATTATATTAAGTATCCCAGTATGAACTGGAGAGGGGAGTGTTATAAGAAGATTATCAGCTTCAAGGAGTGCTTTTAGTATCTAAAATTTACATATTTGCAACAGTTGTTTCTGAGTGGAAAGAATTTACTAACCCAAAGCAGCTAGCTTTTCTATGAGATGTGGAATGGACTGTAGTTTATATTGTTTGATCGTAACAACTCACTCCTCAAGTAACAGATCTCTCTTCTACTTATCTTCACAATTTGTAAAATAATATTAGTAATAATAAGGAACTACTCAAGTTAGTATTCTAATCTGGACTTTCATCTTTCTATTTGTCATTTCCTGGCACTTTGTCAGCTCTAGGGAACTATGCAAATATGAGGTCATTGCTGTTTGTTGCCTCCTCCACTATCTTATTTTCTTTCTTTTGCTTGTTTTGGACACCAATCATGTTAAATTCATCTTTAATGGAAAAGGCAGGAAATACAAAAGGATTATCAATTTTAAGGCTCTGATTAAACATGAAATAATTATGAAAACTGAGACAATCCTTACTAGTCTGGGTTTTGGTTTTGGCACTGGTAAGAATTATACTGTTTTTTAATAACTTAGCTGCAGATAGATGGCATCTAACCTCAAGGTAAGGCTTGACTGCAGTAAAGGCATTTTTACCTCACTACAGTTTGTCAGCAGAGAAAATAAAAGTGGCATATGGATGTTCTGCTGGTTAGAAAATACGTTTCTCCAAGATCATTATTTTCCTTATGTTTTCTTGTAACAACTTACAGCAACTTTGGGACATTGAGACATCAGTAAAAATACAAATGTATAGTTAATGGTTTTAAAATATCCATCACCGCTGCTCTTTTTGGATATCTAAAAAAAGCTATCTTCGATTGACGTTCAGATGTTCAAAAGGTAGAAAACAATTTAAATTTTTACACTAAGCATGTTGGAGACAGCTTTGTGAATGAAAAGTTCCAAATAAAAGCCAGAAAATACTATGTTTTGGATAGAACTGACAATCAGTACTTTAGCCATTCCTTTCTCACTAGCAAAGGGATGCCAAAATAGCACCTGTTTAATTCTTACCATCAGACAGAGCAACTTTTATTAGCTGTATTTGACCTTTTATCTTTCAGTTTCTAAAGATAATTCTCTAAAGTATAAATGCACAGTATCCCAGTAAACTATTAGGAAAAAATGAATTTGTACAATTTTATTTACGTTTGCTGCCATTTTGAACAAGGAACTGATTGCAAACTTGCCTTCCTTTTTTAATTCATAAATTTAGTGCAATATTTAACCTAAATTTAACTCCTCACAGCCTTCTTCTTTTCCTATCCCCAAAGAATTACTCTCTTGGCAATAGATTAGAAAGGAATATTTCTGTTTTATATGTCTGCATAATTTTTCTTTCTCCCCAGGGGCAAAGTATGAAGTCATATTTCATAATTGACATATATGGTATTGTGCACACGGGAATGACATCAGGAGATTGTACGTGACCTACATCTCCCTAGAAGGAGCATGGCCCAGTAAGGGTACATTTTTTCCTTTAATGATTATGAGTCACACGTAGCAAAAGAGCCAGGACCTAGAATTACAATCTCTAAATTGCAAACTCAAAGGAGTTGAGAATTACCTGCTACTATCCCCACCCTTAACCAGTTAGTATATGCAAACATAATAGGAAATTGCTAAAGAGAGTATATTTGTACAGATAACTAGTAAAAATGATAGTCCCCCACTACCATTTACACAGTTACTTATATTATCAAAAGATATGTTATTAAAAATAGGTACTGAGCTGTAAGGTTAATAAATCCTTATCCTAGCTATGCTAATGTAATTTATTTACATAAAGTAAAAAGTAGTGAATGGTGAAATTCTTATGCCTGGAGTAACTCTTCTAAATTACAATTGGAAATTGCAGGCAGTATGTTTACACTACAACTGCTTTTTTTCAGCTTTATAACTAACTATGAACGTTACATAGCAGAGCTCCAAATCACTAATGTGAATCTTGATCTTCACCACTGAGTTGAGAATGCAGCACATTTTATATTTTGATTATATTCCTTTTCTAGCTTAAATTTCTTTGTGGTATCTCATAATTGCCAAATGAGCACTGTGGTTTAAGGAAATGTTTTATTCCCTTATAAATATTTTCTCTTATTTGAAATATAGGAATAATAAATTTACAAGCCAGAGAGTCTAGTGATGAAAAATGGCAGGCAAGATATAGTTGCAGCACTTTAAAAAATAGCTTAAATTTTGAAAAGACTGGAAAATATCATATTGTTCCAAACTTTCATCTTTCATTTTACAAATGTCTGTTAAACATCCATTATGATCTAAATATTGCCTCCCCATAGTTTTTTCCCACATTAAGGTAAATAGTTAAGTCTGTCCAGAGCAAAAGCTACTTGACTGCAGTGACCATGTCTTATTTTTTTAATCTGACTTCATTTATGGTAAGTGTCTCTAGCAGATATTCAGTAATTATTTGTTCATTGAATAGATTAGAAATTTCTTCATTGGGTACGTAGAATTTGTTTTAAAGCTATTCACGATTACTCATCTGGAAGAAAAAGCACACAAATATTTAAATGGAAACCTATGAGTGAAAAAAAGGCCCTAAGTAATTAAAGCTTTTAAAGTAACTTTAGGTGAAATATATTTTTTTAAAAAACTTTAAAAATAGGTTGTATGTATTTTTACCAAAATTATGGCATTTCTTATTTACACATGGAGAACTCTGTTCAAAACGTTTTGCTCTTTAAGTAACAACTCATTATATCTTAAAACCCAGAGCTATGGAATAGATACTTTGTGCAAAATATCAAATAAAACCCATAACCCACACTCAAACAATAATTCATGCAACAGTGATCATTTTCTGTCTAATTCCATAACAGCACTTCTTAGGAGAACTCAGGCTGCTCATTTATCAAGTTTTCTACAAAATAATAGGAATGTTATATTCCTTAACACAGAATAGCAGAACAGAAAATTGAGCATGCTTCCTTTCGTATTCAATTCCACTTCTGAAATGGACTTGGACATTTAGAAATGTTCTAACTACTCTGAAATCAGTTAGCAATGCACATATTCCATCACTTCCAATGTCCACTTCCAATATTTACTATCATCTGTTTATAGAAAATCATGCCAAAAACCTATATGGTGCCTATAGCTCAACTTTAATACAAACTACGTACCACATTCACTTTTTACCAAATGGCTAAAACCTGGTAATATCTGAAAACGATACAACATAGACAGCAATAGAACTGTAATTCTTTCTGTGCAAAAGAGTGACCTTCTTTACTCACTAATGGAAATGCTTTATAAGTCATAACACTTTACCCTATTATAAATGCACTCCTTTTTTCTTCTCTCCCCATCTATTCATACAGATAGTACACATGCTATCAACAATGTGAACTCTTCTCAATTTACAACCCTGTAAAAATGTTCCTGCATTTCTTATTATCTGAGTTGATGGACTAATTAGAACCAGTCAAGGTTATATCTAGGTGTGCTGATAAAAAATGTTTCTAATTGGCCCTGAGACTGAAGATAATTCAATTACAAATCTTTTCCATTTGATTCATTCTTTTCTTCCTTAGAAAGGATTATGTTGATAGGATTCAGGTAATGGAACTTGGTGGCTTAGGAGAGGCATTAAAACATCCTTCCAGCTTTCAACTAATGTGATTAAATTTTATGAAGTTTGTTTTTCTTCTTAAAAACTTACTGAGGTCAAGTGTTCATGTGATTCCCTTAGAGCAGGGTTGAGAAGTTGGGCGAGTTGAAGAGGCGTTACTAATCTCTTAAAATGTGCTCATTAAAGTCCTAAAAAGGTCTGAAATACTCATTTCCCCATATCACAATACCTAAGTTAATAAATGAAAATACACAATTCTTTTCAATTAAGTCTTTGTTACAGACCTTTGAAACGCTTCTACATAATACCTTGAGAGTACCCGTGTACAGTGATTAATGGACCTCCCCCCTCAAAAAAACCTTAGTTTTAAACCTTTGTATTGTTTCTAACCTGAACTTTTTTCCTGGATATTTACCAAGCCCATAAAAATAAAGTGCATTATTTCCTTGTACTCCCAAAGAAATGTAAGGAGCAGAGATTAAACATGGCACTTAATTCCACATAGGCATTTAAAATTTGGCAAAAATATGAAGCAATGTACATTGTCCAGTATTTCCATTTCTGTGTGCAAAGAGCTTGAATTGCATGGTATCTTCATTCCCCTTGAAAGATGAAAAACAATGTATTAGGTTATAATGGGAACATTTTAAGATTTAGTATCCAGAAATTAAATGTATCATGAAACGATAGGTGGAGTTTAATGTACACCCTATCAGTGTGGGTCAGTGACCTGGAACATTTTCAGGATTAGTATGAATAGAAAGTATTCCCTTCTATTTTCTCTCCACATAGGAATCTATTTTAGTATCTCTCTCAGTAGGTCAAAGGCTCTTTCTAGTGATTCTAAACAGAATAGGATTTCAGGAAGCAAATTATATTAATGAAGAACAACACAGAAAGCTACAGGAAACGTGTGTTATATTAGCATATCAACATTTATGTAAAACACTATCGATAAGTATACATGACAATTTGTCCTATCACTTATTAACCTGCACTTACGCTTACACATATTTTCCAGGTAGAGTAGATTTTTTAAAAAGAACAAATAGCCTAGAGCTGGATGTATCTGTAAAATGCTTAACTGTGACATACACTGTAGATAAATCCGGAGGCAGCACAAATATATTTCACAGAAAGTATTTAAGTGTTGGTCACATTTATAGGAATGCTCGGACTTCCAATTTATATTTTACATACTTTGTATATGATCACTGGAAATTTTATTAAACCGATCATTCCTGGAGCTTGATAATTACCTTTGAGTGAAAGACGGTACATGTCTCCATGGACTATCTCTCTTGCCTTAGAGGAAATATTAATTGGAGTCAATTTTCGATTAGATCAAAAATGTTGTGAAACTGCCTCATCTGCAAATCCCTTATCCCTACAATGGAGAACATTCTAATAGGTTGCCACATGACAACGTCAGTAGAGTGCCAACTATCTCACTGGAGTACCAGCCTGCAAAGTTGGTAAATAGCTTTACACTTGATGTAAGAGTAGTAAAATATAAATTCTAATTATATAATTTAAAAGTTGCCATTTAAATTAAAATTCCAAAAATAGAAAGTTATTTTTCTATTAACTTTCAGAAGATATATATGTGTACATATACACATATATGCATGTATATCTACACATATGTGTAGGTATGTATATATGTAAAGATACAGATTTATATGTGTGCATATACATGTATCTACACCTCTTTCCCTCTTACACACACACACAGGACACTACAGTTTTACTCATGACGCTAGTTTTTCACAGCTTCCTCAGGTAGACGTAGGAAAGAGGGAAGCTATTATACGTTTTCAGGTTGTCTTAGACAGACAAGTTTAATGCTTTTGACTACATATTCTGTTACCTAGCTAGCAAAGACAGCGATGGAATTCAAAAAGAGAAGACATAAAAGTTAATATTTTGAAGCCAAAAAACTACCTAAATATTTAACAGCATTAGGGACTTTAAGATGCCTGTGATTGGCGAGTCCAATTCTTAACTCACTTAATGTAGGTCATTTTATACGAAATAATCAAACTCCTTGTTTAATCACATACAATTTTTTTTTTTAATCAAACTCTGACTCCACGAATCTTCCTTAGTATTTACACAACTTAAGCTAAAGCCTATGGCTGTCAAGTGAGGCATGTTTCTTTCTCATTGATGCTCGCTTTAACGGGCACTGCAGAACTGATGGACTGGAAGATTGCCCAACCTGCTGTAATTGACATAACCGACCATTTGACCACCCCTGTGCTTGCTTTAGATCCCATATTAGTCTTGGGCTTTTTGCTTCACAAAGCTGTAGAACAGCTGCTCTTCAAAAGGACATATGCTAAGGACACAGTAACTAAATTCAGCCCTCACCAAAAACTTCAGGAATTCTTTGAGGAAAATATGCCCAATGACAGTATTAATCCTTGAATCACCTCTGGAATCTTTAGAGTCACATGGATCAAAGAGATCAGTGCCTGCATGTTTATTAAACATGTTATTCACTCTCCCCACAGCTCAAAGTATGTGAGCTATCAATGTTGTTGGTTCTAAAGGAAAAGAAGCTTCTATATGATAGTGAAAATGTTCCGTTAAACATAAAGAATGAATAAGGCTCAGATCATTTCCTAGGACATGTATTCTGCATTCATTTCTCATTTTGACAGTGCATCTTGAAAGGTTTTTTTATGGGGTTTTGTTTTTTGTTTTTGTTTTTGTTTTTGTTTTTTGGTATTTTTGCACTTTAGTAACAACCTTAAGTATCATTTAACTTTAGGCAAAACTATAGTTATACATAGGAAAAGCACCTGACACGTTTCTAAATAAAAACAAAGCCCAGCAAATTATATAATACATTAATAAAAATAAAACTAGGTCAGGGAAGCATTTACCAACTTTGCACGCGCGCACACACACACATGCACGCACACGCACACACACACGCACGCACACGCACACCTGTAGGGGACGGTCACAGAAATGAAGGGGATACGGTTCCTCTTATGCCTCTTGGCACTAATATTATCATTCACAGTGTATGCTGTCTTTGCACTCATAAATCCTTCCTTTGAAATCCTAAGAGAGGTAAGTTGAAAATAAAAGATTTCACATGTTTTCTATGGTAAATTGTTGGAATCACTTCCTCACTTGTTAGGTGTAACTTCCGCTTGCAAAGCCTGTCAGTATTGACGCATTTACCACCCCATCTCATTGACTGCTGAGTACTTTTTCATAAACAATCTGCTCCATTCCCAAATAGTATGCCAGGAGGTCAGTGGACAGCCCTTACTTTCTGAGGCTAATATCTAGGGGTAACTTTCTGATGGTGATTGTGGCCTTATTTTGCATTAACAAGTACAGGAATCCTACCGACACCATTTTCCCTTGCTCTGTGGACAAAAGTTTTGAAACTTGATAGCATGTACAAGCTTCAAAAACCAATGAGACAGGAGTTATAATGAATATGCCTGTAATAACTACCAGCATAAATATTGTCCCCACATGGGAACTCCTTCCCAGGGCTTCTTAGAAAATTTATACATTTTTCCAAGTTTTGAATATCAAAGATGATCAGTTGAGAAACTGGGAAAAATTGGAACACATTCTAATTCTTCTGTTAGAATTAAAGCTTAAAAAATCAATACAGAGATGCTAATGGCTTGAAGGAATCCACTGACATTAAGTAAAAAGCAACACACCCTGACACTTGGGGCCATATGTTAAGATGGATGTTTTCTGGAACCAGGACCAGATCACAAAGGCCAGAGGCAGTCACAAGCTAATCAGCCAGCTTTGCTAGTGGTACTGTCAGTATTGTTGTGTTTGTTGCTGGCTTAGCGTGCTGTTTATAATGACTCATTCTTTAAAATAATTGTTAATAAATATTATAAATGTTGTATACTTATACAAGACTATGAGTTATGTTCCAAGAAACAAATTTAAAAGTAAATTAAGTTATTAAATTGACAGTTGACCCATGTACTACTGTTCAACTAGATAGGCAATACAAAGTTTTTTTTAATGCTATCCAATAATGATCACTAGTGTTTTCCAGTATTCTCGTGTTTTTCCATAGCCTATGATTCTTTAAAATATTCTAGAAGAAATACAAAGAAAAGATGATGTGAATGTTATGAAATCTTCATTGTGAAGTCCAAGACTGTTTTCAAATCTGAATTAACAAGATCACCATTTCAATGGCAAACCAAAACTAAGAAAAGCAGAAAAGAAGTTTTCATCATTGGAAAAATGAGCTCATATGAAAGAACATATACTCAAATCCCGATGGTGAAAATGCTTTTGGAAGCGCATGTAACTGCTCAATGTTAACAGAAAAGGAAAATATTCTACATCTTGAATATTTACCATGGAACAAATATCAATACTTTTATATAAGGAAGCTAGAGATTTGTGCTTTAAAACTATTTTTAAGAATGATAATGTTGAAGTAGTAAGCATTTGAGTTATTTTCAATGTTTTAATGATTTTACTTTGTCATTTTGCACTATTTCTCCCCTTTATTTTTTATCTGTTTATCAATTATCTATAGCAAGAATTTTACATTTCATTGAAATATCTAATCTTGTCATAATGTATTGGTGAATAATATTTGCATTTATTAGTCATTGTTTCAGTTTCACAAAATACTTCTGAAAATTTTAGTATAACTCTAGAAAATAACTATGTCTCACCAATTATTTGTTCAATCATTAATACTTAGAAACATGTAAATAATTTCCTTATTATGAAAAACGAAGAGTAATTTATGATTTCAACCAAGAATTCTTAGGAATTCTAACTTCTTGTTCCTTATCCTGAAGATTAGTATCTACTGGAAATTAGAAACACTAGGCTTGGATGAGTTCCAGAATTTTGTTGGTGACCTTGTCATGTTCTTTAAGGTAAAACATGACTCAAAATTCTTGCTTGTCAAACAAGGCCAGAGGCTGTGCACAATGACCATGGTTGATTCTTTCTACTTCCTATTTCCAAAGCTATAAGCCAACAATTTGGAGTCTAAATCTGCTTTAAGACACTCTTCATCAGTTATCTTTGCGAAGGACTCTGCCCTTTATTCTAATTGTGTGTTTCTCTGTCACTGGTGGATTGTTTGCTTTGACCTGACAAAATATTTCAACCTAATGACATCAATGAATGTTTATATCCATGACACTTGGTTTTCAAGTTACAGATAATCTGATGTTGTAATTCTAAGTTGGGTTACAATTATGTAAATGTACACTAACTTCATGTAATTATTCATACAGGTTTGAAATCCACTTCACATAGAAAATAAGTCCTATTAGGGATTTAAAGTTCCTCACTAAAGGTTTCCAGCTCTGCTGCTTTAAGGAACTGACTGCAATCTATAGTATAATGATACTCATTTTACCACTAAACCCTTTGGGGTACATTTGTATTCATTATGTATTTATTATGGATAAAAAATACTATTTACTATACTGGAGGGTAGTGACTTCTCTAATATCTTAACTGGGACTGTAATTTATATCTTTTCATTTTTAATCTAGGACTGTTTTTCATAAGACTGTTCTGTTTATCAAAACCAACTCCTCAATTTCTAAACAGACTTAAAAACATAAAGTTGGGCCACCACTGTTAAAAATCACTACATGTACTACATGTAGGTTAAACAGAACCGGGCATTTGAACTTGTCCTGATAAAGATGCTGATATTTGAGTATATAATAAACCACTGCTCATGCAGAAAAGGAAGACAAAATGTGAGTTTGTGGTGGCTGTGGTCAATGAAAATGTGGTTTCCTACACGATGATATACAGTTGGGACCAACAGTTTATTATTATGATAGACGCATTCTTTTGCTGGATATTAACCAAGTGTCATTAGGCAAAAGCAATTGTGGAAGTAGTGGTAAGATGCTCACCTTGGTTAATGATTTGGAAAAGAAATCTCTGGCGATTTAAAAGTAGGAGCAGTATATCCGTTTCTTTTATTGACTTTGATGCACTATTGGAAATTGAAACCACTTCAGATGAATAAAAACCAGTCTATTAAAGTGAGATGGGGAAAAAAGGCTTGGGTGAGATTAATATTTAATATACTTAACTGCTGGTAAGCACGTTAAACTACAATGGTAGTAGACTGGTCCTGGCATCTTTATTTTTAAGTTACAAATGTTGGCCTTTGTAAGAATAAAGGTAATAGTCCTGGAATAAAAGTGAATGATGGATTTTTCACACTAGTATCTTTCAATTCTCACAATTTTTTTAAGGGATCATTATACTAATGCAAATATTCTACCTCATGATCTCTCGCAAGGAAAAATATATACAGATAAGAGAAAATTACATAATTTTTCTGATCTTTACTTTGTAATAAACTGAAGAATTATAACAAACTGAAGAATTATAACAAACAACCAAGAGGAATAAACTATATACATATCAAACTTTCATATTTTGTATGTATTAATTTTGGGGAAACATAAATTAAGAGAATTTAGGTAAATGTATACAAATTTCATATAATTATTCATACAGGTTTGAAATTTACTTCACATAGAAAATAAGTTATATCGGGTTGAAAATTCGTGTCATTGAGTCATTGCTATTAGTATTTTTTGTATTGGTACTGCTTTGAGTGCAAGATAAAATACACAGTTTTAGACTAATTCACTTAATCTTGATATTTGAGTAAGGCATTAGAAAATATCTTAAACAAGTAATTCAGAAAATCTGTATTTTCTTAATTTTGTCATTGGCCGAAATCTGTGGCCCTAGAAAATTACTTCATTTTTTTGGACCTAATCCCCTCAAAACTTTAAATGTGAGTATTATTTGATGCCTAGTTTCTTTCTGAAACAAAATCCTGTGATTATATGTGATATGCTTCCCTAAGTAAGTTAAAGCTTACGTGCTGAGATTATATTTGTAGTGATTTTCTAAATAGTTGTCTCAAGGTCTATTGTAAATATCAGGTAACAGTTAAATCTCTACAGAATATAATCACAATTTTGCCACCAACTCCATCAAGTTAATTTTACATCACCAGGTGGTGATTTTCCAGTAGAATTAAAACTGTGGATCTGATAGTCCAGAAAGATATATACATACATATATACAAATATATACTTGAATATGTGTAAAGATACTTCACTAGATGTATAAAGCCTCTAATAACAGAGAATAGCAGCAGTTACTTCCTGCCTCACATGATTCTAAAATTTATCCCAGAGCACTGAGAAACTGATGACATTTCAGTGACGCCTGAGGTTCCTTCAGCAGCTAAAGGGTAGGTAGCCTTTGTCCTAGGGATAAGCATTTGGGAAGCTCCACTACAATTACATAATCATAAGTATTAAAGAAATACATCATTATTTTTTTCTTCTGAAACCCTATAAACAAATTATTTTCTGTTGGCTCTTCACATATAACAAATGATGGAATATTACAAATACATGACTTTTTCAAAGTTACACAAAACGCAGGAAATGATTTAAAGTTTTCTTCATTATTTCTATACTATTCTGATAGTCTCTAAAAATTGATTAGAAAAGTTTTTTTCTGTTAAGTTTCAAATATAAATGAAAGGTAGGCTTCCTGCTTTCCCTGAAACAGTCTGTTCAGCTTGTAGAAACTTTTAATATATAAGTATTAGAAGTCTCCATATTACGTAAGGAGAAGAACGTAAGTGTCCACATAGTTAGAGAGATTTATATTTCATATCATGCCTACATAATAATTTTTTAAAGCTTTTTGACATTTTTCAAACTTATGAGGATTTTTCACTATCATGAGGTTTCCCTGCCCTGCCCCCCACTCCCAAAGCTGTAGCTGAAGAAAATGGCTTACAAAACGAAAACCAGGTATTTGGCTCTGACCACCCTCCGCCCTTCAAAACCAGGCAAGGCGTGTAACCCCAGGAAGAATTCACTGGTAACATACCGTGCCATAAGTCTCTACTGTTTGAGGGAAAAGATAGGGGTGATTTGACACTGAGACCAAAATATAAAGTCTGGTAAAGCCCATTCTTAAAGAAACACCAAGAAAGGAAAGGAAGCAAATTCACTTGGGAATGTGATTCAAAAAAATATCAAAAACTGCATGTGCTGATCATATGCCAAATCCTCTACTATGGGGGAAAAAAAAATCACCTGAAGCTGATCATGGTCAATTGTTTAGAAATGTTCCCTTAATTCCTGATTTGTCCTTGAGCATTTACTCTTGAACAGATCACTTGTTCAACTGATCTGATCTTACATCTTCATGCTATATTTAATCCAAAGATGTAAGTTTTACCCTAATTTACCCAGTTACAATACAACTTTTTGTCAGCCAGCATTGAATTTTCCTGGTCCTTCACCTAAATGTGGGACTAATGTCAGAAAGGGAAAGTACTTTCTGGATTTTTTGTTTGTTTGTTTTTTGTTTTTGTTTTTGTTTTTTTTTAATGTGTACATCATTTGGCACACAGAGAGAGAATTCTTTCTTCATTTCTCCAATTGGGGACTTTAAAAATCAGGATTATGCTTTGTCTCCTTGCTCCTATTTCCCTGGAATTCTTAAGCACCTCTAGAAGAAAACTGGGTCGCTTGTTAGATTGAGTTGAAGAGCCTTGGGGATCCATTTTTCAAGGAAGTCTGTTGGGTCTGCCTTCTCTACCCCTTCAGGCAGTCCAGTAATTCTGACATTCTAGTTCAAGATAGTATCTTAAAACTATTATCCCTCTTATAGCACTGTTTAGTTCTCATTTTGAACCACTACTTTACCATTAGATTAAGTTTAAGTGTCTGGGAGCAGTATTTGGGGTTCTTTATTTTTTGTTTTCGGGTCAAGGTTTACTGCTTATTAATTTTTATTTAAAGAAAAGAAAAGGAAACAAATATCAAAATAAAAAGTCACCATATTGTCACAGATCTTCCTAGAGAAGCTTCCTTGAAAATGTTCGACAAATGTGTGTTTGTGTCCTTGCCACTATATACCAAGTATTTTTCTTGATTTTTGGCATTTCTAGAAACTTTTCTGCAGAATAAATTATACTTATTTATTTGGCTTCAGTCTTCCAAATGTCACGATTCGATGGAAATATTTAGAGCAGCATGACTGTGCTGTCACTGATGTAGCTACTGGCTGGCCCACCCAGTCTCCTCCTTCACCTCCACTTGCAATTTTTAGACATATCGTCATAGAGGTCAAGTTACCCAACAATAAGTATCTTTGCTTTATTACCATTCCTTAGAGAATGCATGTTATTATTTATTTTTACTTACATGGAATTTTTGCATTAATTAATCTATTTCAAAATAAGGTTATTTTACCTGACAATATAGATGTACTTTAATTACCTGAACAGAACGATAGATAGCTCAGATCTTTGAATCACTATGGATTAAAACATCATTTCACAGCCAAACAGAAACATGTTCCTAATCACTGAACTTGAATTATTGTTATGTAGCTTGAGGCTTGTATTAAAATCACTGAATAATTGCAATCAGATTATTATAATCAAGTACAGGAACAGTAATTACAGGTTACAGTCACTTTAAGCTGCCCTGGAAGTCCTATATTCTGAGCATATGCATATTAAAAGTTTATGTTAGTGATAAAATTAATGAACAGGACTGTAAGCACTTGTCAGTAGGAAAGATGTCACGTATCTTGCCATATAGAGAGTTATATTTTCACATCAAGGAAAACTATGAGCCTACATAATTTTTCTTTTGTAAGTTAGATCATAAAAAAAAAATCAAATTCAATTTCACAATCTGATAATGATTACTTTAGTATTAAGACTTAACCACATTTTCTTATGACAATGTTTTGGGTTTCACTGTGCATCTTATTGGTTTAAAAACACAAAGAAAATTATGTAAATTATATATTTTGTGTTCCCAAATGAAGTGTAACTGTAAAAATCCTTAATAAAAACCAAAGCTTAAAAAAATTCCTTGACATCAAAACCAGGAAAGAAAAAGAAAATGCCATCTTTTTCAAATGAGATGCTCTTGTTTTGAAGAGACATAAAATGGAAGGAAAAGTATTTGATATTTGCTGAAGCAGTGTTATTAAAGACAGATATCCATGTTGTGTTAATATTCTGATTAAAAGTCCAACCCTATTTAAACTTTAGTAATCATGTTCTTTTATTCAGATGATGAATATGGCACATGAGATATGAATTGTATTTTGATAGTTGGGGTCTAAAATTAGAACTTGAAGCCGAAAGAAGCCTAGAGCCCTAGGGGTCCAATCACGGGGAAACGGCTCCTGCACACATGTGCCAACCACTGAATCATTTTATTACACTTTCTGATTCACAGTGGAAATGGGGACAAGAGTGAACACACAACCACAGAGTAAAAGTAGAAAATACAGAGCATGTGATTGGGGAGGGAAGTCCGAAGGGGAAGACGTGGAAAGGTTAAGTATGTCAGTGACATCCAGGGAATTTCACTGTAGTTCCTCATCCAGATGTATTGCAGAGGATAACTGTGCAAGACCAGATGAGAATAAATAGGAAATTGCATCCTCTATGGGCAAGATAGGCTCACAGATGAGGAGATGAATCTTGTGCCAGGTTCACAGGCTTTCTACAGCCACCATGACAGACAACATAAGCCAGATAAAAGGCCAACCAAACACCCAGATGCTGTTGCTGGAAAATTACATAGTGGAGCTCAGCATCTGGGTCTCACTGCTGCCAAGTTCACCCCATGGGTGCCCGTGGTGCTTGGCTCAGATACCGGGCCAGAGAGAAAGGGGTGGGCACCATGGAACAAGCCCACCACCACAGTAAACGAGAAGGTAGAAAGCCAAGTGTATAATAAAATAGCATGCATCTGCCAATATGGTTTCCAAAGCATAAAACCAGACTTCAGTGTTCCCAACATAATGCCTACAGCAGGTTTTCCCTCTTTGGTATAGAGATGATTTAAGAGGCATTAATGGTGAGCCTGTGGTTAGACACTCTTACTAAGTGAAGGATGTCAGTCATAAAGGAAATTATGATCATAATTAAGCAATGGATGACAATGCTCTACTACTCTACATCTAGTTAAAAATACCTTGGAGGATAGCTCAGCAGAATGAGGAGAGGCATTTGGTGTAAGAGCCTATATCAATAGGGTAAAAATGTACATACAATACAGCAGGTAAAATCCAAGGTGGCAACAGGGTAATGAAGTGGGCATCACAGCCTCCAGCAGCATCACGTCAGGATTCCACCCCTATCAAGTCACAGCAAACGTTTACCACACTGTGGGCTGTGTTTGTAGGGACCTGCACTGCAGCATGTAGATACGAGAGGGTGTGATGAGAATCCTGTGCCCGGGCTTATGAAGCTTGGCATGTAGATTTTAATTAATAATCAAAGAAAGCGAGTGAGTATTTTTTCCAATCTGTGTACTTTTCCAATCTGTGTATGTTTCGTTCCGTGTCAC
Organism: Camelus ferus; assembly: GCF_009834535.1. Classification (NCBI taxonomy): domain Eukaryota; kingdom Metazoa; phylum Chordata; class Mammalia; order Artiodactyla; family Camelidae; genus Camelus; species Camelus ferus. Next base: position 62,387,807 of record NC_045698.1, read on the forward strand.
TTGTTTTCCTTCTAATTATGCACTTTGTTTTCTAGGTTCAGAACTGTCTTAGAAATAATTTTATAGACGTCTTTATTTTTAGGTTATTTTTGGTCAAAAAAGTACATTCTGACTCATTATTAGGTAAGTGAGTAGAATAGGACACAATGTTATCACGTTTTTTTTTTTTTTAAAAAAACCCATTTAAAGAACTAAACTGTTATGAGTCAAAAATATTAACACTAAAGAAAAAGTGAGAGTATATTTGACCCTATGTCTAACTAGGGAAAATGAATTTATTAAACTTCTAATCAAAACAATTATTTTTGCTTATTAGTTTTTCACATGTGATCTGAAATTTTATTTCTAAAATAATTCTGTGGCTATCCACTCAATTTCCATTTATTTAAAAGCATTACATTTAAATGATTGCTTTTTAACACATTAATTCTTAAAAATCAGAGGCATTAATCGTGTGTATGTGTACACGTAAGAATGAGTGGAATACATATTGCTTAAAACATATGCTTATCTATCCCACTTAAGTCAGAAATTGTTTTTCCATAATACCAGTATTGTCACTGCAATTTAAATAACAACATTTATAAAAGAAAACTTCTCTTATGCAAAGCCATAGCTCACGCTCCTGAGTGACTGATAGCTTGGGCCAACTGTACCCTAAGGGGAGAGGATCACATACTCAGTCTCCACCATTGTATCCCAACAGCTGAGGACTGCGCCACTGTGCCTGACACACAGTCGGAGCCTTGAAACTGTTGGATGAATGAATGAATATGTCAGTTACTCTTCTGACGAGGATAAGTGTAACTTTTGTGTCTATAACTGTATGTTGAAATTCCCCAAGAGTAAGCTGCTCTCAAACATTTCGTACTAGGACTCATCTATATTCTCAAAAAACACTGAGATTTGCAAAAAGCTTTCACAAAAAGCTTTTGTTTATATAGGTTACTCCTGTAAATGCCTACCCACATTAGAAATTAAAACTGACAAGTTTTTACTATATTTTAAAATAATCAACTCATTAAAGGTTAACAAAATACATTTTTATATAAAGAATTATAGTTCCCAAAAATCAGTAATAGCAAGAAGACAGGCATTCTTTTGTAATCTTACACATCTTTTTAAATGTCTGGCTTTTCGGAGACAAATTCTTCTGTCTGTTTTAGCATTCAATCTGACATTGTAATCTTACTTTAAATAAAGTAAATGAAAGAAATCTGGCCTCACATAGATATGCGGTTGGAAAAGAGGAACTGGTGAGCCCCAAGTCCTCTGAAAATGTCTCAGAGACCCTCACAGTCTCTCAAACCACACTTTGAGAATAACTGCCCTGAAGAATCTGTATTCAAATCTAACTAAAATTGATTTAGCAACATTTCTGTATTACCAGGATCAAAATTTATAGATTAGGAACCAAAAATTACTTTTAAGAGTTCTATTAATTAATTGTTTGCAACATAAACTTACAGTCATATTGACAAATGAGTACTATGAAACTTTGAGATGCTGTTAAATCATGATATAAGTTTATATTAAAATAGTACGTATTAGTGAGTGGCAGCTATTCTAGGTCTTTGGAGAACCAATCATGAACTAATACCTTCTTTACAGATTTATTCTATCTATCCATCTATCCAGAGAGTTTTAGATACCTTTGAGGCTCTATTAGTTGGAAAATTTCCTTTCACATCTTAGCAATATCATGATGTGTTTTTAATTTAAATGATCTCACGGTTCTTCTGTTCAGAAGAATGCACAAAGAAGGTTTAATAAGCAGGCTAGAGATAGTAAAACCATTTTTATACATGCTTGTCAATACAGCCTTGAAAAAAAAGACTAATTACTTTCAGTCTTTTGAAAAGAAAACTTCTCTTATGCAAAGCCATAGCTCACGCTCCTGAGTGACTGATCAATTTTATAATGAATTATGCACCATTTCATACTAACTCATTTAAAAATTATTCTTTGAGCATGTCTATGTACCAGACACTATCACAGGTTCTGGGAACAATGAAGAACTACCAGGCTTTATGAAAATTACATTTTAGTTAAAGAAAAAACAATAAATTACCAAATAATAAATAAAAAATAAAATGTCACCAAAAGTAAATACCTCTTCACATTCATTTGTTTGGAAATTTTAAGTCTTATGATACTATTAGAGATGATGTAGGCAGAAGCCTGTCTTAAATATGGCTGGTAGGAGTGTAAACTGGAAGACATTTTTCTTTTACCGTGTCAAGCTGAACATAACCTAAGACTCCGTAATTCTATTTCTAGGTATAAACTCAAGAAAATCTCTTGTACATTTGCATAAAGAGATGTATACAGAAATGTGTACAGTAATACAGTTAAGAATAGCATAAAGTTGGAAACTACTATAGACAGGAAAAATGGAAAAAACTGGGTATATTTACACTATAAAGTATTATGCAGTGTAGGAAACAACCATGGATACCAACAACATAGTTAGAATATATTTGAGCTCAGGAAGTGGGCCACAGATTAAATTCAGTATAAAGACTTTTTAAAAAATTAGTAACAATCAAAAAATCTTTGTTAAGCATGTATGTGTGGACAGGCATGTATTTATGTGTTCAGGCAGGAAAATGATAAACACAGAATTCAGCACAGTGGCTCGCTGTTTCTGAGGAGAGCAGGAGGATGGACAGAGAAAAAGCACATTAGTGAAACTTAGTTTTAATGTTTTAGATCTAGGGGTTTGATGTCAGGTTCAAAGGTGTTCATTATATACTGAATGAATGAACGAATAAATGAGTAAAAGTGCGGACCAAGCAAGGACCAAAGATGGCAGTGTGGTAAAAAGCAAGGATTATGATTAATCCTACTCTGTGCTCCTAAGATTTGTGTGTGTGGGGGGGGACATATACACACTTTTTCCCCCAGGTAGTATTAGTGGTAAGTGTAACAAAGAAAAATAAAACAGGATAGAGAATGAGAGACTTACAAGGTACTTTCTTATAGTGGGTATGCACATGCATGTGAATACTTGTATGTATCAACACACAACTACAGAGTGAGGCAGCTCTGTCATACGTTACTATCCTCAGGTTACTGAATAAACAGCACGATGCTGAGTCAGTCGATGTTGCTATATGTAACTGTGCAGTATGAGAAAGTGAAAATTACTGGACTGAGTAGTCAAGTCTGTTGTGAAGACAAGTTATCTATGTTAATCTGGGTAGCAATGACCAAAAGTTTTCCTACTGGAATTGTGGTTTTATACAACACTTTCATCTATTTTTAAGATCTTTGTAGTGATTAGTCCTATGCCAAACTGTCTCCTATAAAGGTGTGTTTGAGGCTGTTGTTAAATTGCAGTGTTTTCTTCATGGGCCTCTCAAGTCAGGGGGGATACCAAATGATTTTAGGAAAAGAAGTGGTTTTATATTCCTCAGCAATTGGTATTTTATCTTAGAGACACGAGAAACTCTGCAGCTAAGGTGGTGTATTCTGTTTTCTTCTTTTAATTGTTGAAATGCAGAACCAACTTGGGTTTTTTTTTTTTTAATTTATTTTAAGCCATAATTTTTAAACCATATTTCCATTTCATCTGTTTGTATTTTTCTTTTTGCCCTCACTTTTAAGGTATTCTACTTTATTCTGCTAAAGCAATCTCATCTCATTTCTTGATTCTTAAAAAAGAAACACGTGGAAAATAGCCAATAACTTTATTGGTTATTATGTCTGTAGCAAAAAAACCTATTTTTTCTTCCTTCCTTCCATGCAACCACTGTGCTAAAGAGACTCTTACTTCATGTGTATGTGTGTGGGGGCATCCCCCCCCAACCAAGAGGTGTGACTCAACCAATCAATTAAGGTAACTAAAAATAGGCTAAACAAAGGCTCAGTGTGATGTGAAAATTTATCATTTGTTTAGGACTGTATTTGTTCAATATAGACTGTCAATCTGTATAGAAGGAAGAGCAAATTAACTGTAAAAAAAGCCTTAGCTAATATAAACTGAGCAACAGCAGTGGTCGTCTCAGCACTGAGAAACCAGTATATTCTACAAAGTGTCTTCCTTAGAAAGGCTCAGAAGTTGCAACTATTTTCCCTACACACAGATTACAGAGACTTCTCAGAGATGATAGCAAAGTTTTTTTGTTTTTTTTTTTTTCCCCCCATCAAATTTGCAATTATCCTATTTAGGCTCTTTTTTCTAAAATAGTAAATTAATTTTCCTGAACTTCACCAGAAAAGATATCCTCCATCTCCAGGTTTTCTTTCAAAAATGGTAATAGCAATACTTTACATTTTAAGAAAACCATTAGTTTCCTTTTTAGTGCTTTTTTTCCAAAGGGCTCAAAGCATTGCAAAGTGCTCTTAAAAAAAAGTTATATTCATGTTTCCCTTCCTTTGATCCCTGTGATGAAATGCAACCACCTCTGTGGTGAAATACAGCCACTGCTTATGACAGTGAATAACAATTCCATACAACTCACGAGAAATAACATACCCAATTAAAACTGTAAAGGGGCCTTAGAAAGACAGACTTTAATTAGCGAAGCTGGAAGGTGGCCAAGCAAAAAAAGTACCATGAAAAGTGGTCATGACCTCATTTTAACACTCTGTCTTATTCAGAAGACCCCATCTAGAGTAGCGCATTGCATCAGGCTGACTTGGGGCACTGATTGATTCAGCCCTGAATAAATGGGAACAATGTCACATACTTAATCATCATCTGCATTTATCAGAGCAGTCAAAGATTTTCCGTGGCGGACCTCCTCCATCAGTTAACGACCCTGTGCATGTCCATTCATGAGTCAAGGAACAACACTAGGGCTACCCTCCCCTTTTGTAACTATTTTTTGATGTGTTATCAAGTTCAAAAAATCCCCACAAATTTTATGTAACATATAATACATAAGATCAAAGGCCAAAGTAATCTCAATGTAAACATGAAGTATTGAAGGGCAACCATCTTTAATTCTAAGAATCACTTTTCTAGAAATGTCAGAAGCTAAGTATCACTAGTTTCTCAATCCACTCATCCCAACTCCTTAATTCCATGCCCCAGAAAGTGGAGTAGCAGTGACCAAAAAACAAAAACAATTAAGAAAAGAAAGATGTCTCTACTGCACCAATTCTTTTAAACATAGCTCAGTGATAATATTATTTGATTTAGAGAGGGTTCCCTGAGTTGCCTTTTCTAAATTACAAGTCTAGGTTGAAATCTAACATGTATTTAATATTCTGTATTGTTGGATTTTTCATAGAATATTGAGGTTTTATGCAACTCTTCTAGAAATTGCTTGGAAGAACTGGTTTTCGTAGTTTATCTCATGCAGGTTTCCAAGACAAGGATGTCAAGGATAGACGTACAGAAAGCATCCCCAATTACCTCCTTTTCTAGCAGCTTTATCCCCAATTACATCTCTATTTCCCCATTTGCTCTCCTTCCACAGTGGAAGAATGGGCTGGTGATATCGATGGTTGACATTCATATCTATTGACCTAAATTTGTGATGGCTTTAAAGCAACCAAAACTTTTATGTCAAAGTGGCCCAAGGTTTACATTTAAATTTTATTCCTTAAAAAAAGTGTAAAGTCACCTGTAGCTTTCAAACACCTAAAAGCACTATATAGTCATCTGTTGTATAACTGACTTAATGGTTTTTATATCTGTAGCAGAGAGCTGTTCTTTCCCCTTTCTTTCCCACATCCCTTTTCCCTTCTAGTAACAGCACTGGCTTGCTTCCCTGGGTTCAGGGGGAGCCAGTCTGTACACCCCAATTCCCATCAAGGTTATGCATGTGACCCAGGCTTAACCAATAACTTTTTCCAGGGCAGCTCTCTATTTCCCTTTGGATAACAAGTTATAAGTGTAATCTCGAGATTGTTAAGCAGTCAGGGTTTCTACAATACAGTGAGCCTTCTAAGGGTGAAGAGATGTCAAAAGTAAGAGGGACAGACTATAAACACTGAGAAGTCCTTGAACTCAGGCTACTTTGAGGCCTGGTGAGCTAGTTTTCCATGTTTGGTTGCCAAGTTGATAGACTCTTCTTTAGTGCAATCTGAACTGGGTTCACGTCATGTGAAGCCAAGAAACTGACCAAAGTCTAGAGCTGGACTGCAGTGCAATGCAAAAGAGATGGCAGCCCAGCCCTCATGATGTTAACACACTTGCAAGGGAGGTAGGAGATAAGTAATTAATGATAAAATGTAACATGTTCATAAGGAAATGAACATGGATCATGGAAAACAGGGAGACATACATAGGAAAAAATGTTCAGGGAAGCTCTCAACAGGAGGGTGTTGGTACATTTTTACACAAAGTAACTTTAAAAATAATGTTTCATTCAGATCCTTTTTAAGTATAGTGTTAATCTTTAAAGTGTTTACTGCTTTTACTGATAAGTAGCAATAATCATATGACCAATAATAACTAATGTTCATTGACTTCACCTATGATTACCATTAGATGAATTTTATATCTTTTATCCCATATAACTTTCATAATTATTCTGGAAAGTTAAAATTATTATTATCATAGTTTTACAGTTGAGAAAACCAAAACATTCAGGTATATATTGCAGGTATATATAATGTAGAGAGAGAGAAATCCCTCCTCCCTCAGCATTATCTTTTCCATTGAGATAAACATTTGTAGGTATTTGGTACCTGCATTATCCTGTACATATAAAACCAAGCTCTTTAATAGCCAATCATGGTATTATACATACCATATATTCATAAGACATGCCTGTAATTTACTTTCTCCCAAAGGTGATATTTGAAATAGTTATTTCTTATGTTTAAAAATTTCATCAACTTGATTTTTTTTTAATTTGCACAAAAGTGTGTACAATCAGACCATTCTTTCTTTATACTAAAGGTTCATATACTTTAATCCTTAGAGTGGTAAGCCTTTTTCTAGAACTCATTCTGCATCCTAACTAATCCGTTCTTAGCCAACTTCTGCCTACGGCCTCAGCATCGGGAAACAAGTTTACCCAGTAGCATAGTACCTAGTACCATAATGGCTGGTATTAGGTAGAACTTTTCAATTAGGAAGATTATCATTTTGATTTATTCCCAGACTTTTCTGATCCTCCAATCACTAAAGGCATGGAGGTCTAACCCTAACTTCTTAGACTGCGTGAAGGAAGAAGGTAAACAGAAACCATAACCATTTACAGAGTCCTACAGTGTGACACTCAGACATGCTGGACACTGGAGAGTCAATGGTGGATAAAGTCAGTGGGTTTTAGCCCTTAAGATGACTCCATATGAAGACAAAAGAGCATCATCTTCCTACAGCTTGTGATTTTGCCTTTTATAATGACTAAAATTAAGGAAAGGACGCATGGAGGAAAGCGTTACTACTCTTTCCTCTTTGTTCACGACTGGGTCTAAAGCTACTGGCAAAATACCTTTAAACAATGATTGAGAAAAATCTGAGTTTTCCTTAGCTGCACTTAAATCCAAAGAGTGCTTTCTGTGTCAGTAATGAGTTCAACTTGTGGGGAGAGTGTTTCATCTTGGGTGGCCAAACCAAATGCTCTTGGAAGTTTGCTCCACTGGATGTCATTAAGTACAAAAATTTCTTGCAAAATTCTCAAAGTTACAATTAAAGCAATCTAGAGCTTTGGACTGCCAGGAAGAGAGACAATTCACAAAAGGTTTTAAGAGGAGCACACGGTGCCAACCAAAGAGAAATGTTCGCTATTGTTTTCCCCACCATCTCAAATCATTTTAGGCTTCAAGATTATATTTGTTACTGAGCTTGTGAGATGAAGCTTATAAGATTGAAAAAAAAAAAAAAAAAAAGAAAGAAAAGGTGTCAGTCATGGCTTCCATTGCTCTTGATTTGAAATTTGCACAGGTATGAGGTCTTTTCTCACATTACTTCGCCCGTGAAGTCTCTGCATCCATTTATTTCATTGTTTAAGGGCAAGGTAACAAGAACACATCACATCATATCTATATTGTCACATGCAGCTTCTTTGATGAAACCATCACAGGAGTAAGTACTCCCACAAATACATCCATGGTTTCAGAGACTTCTTGTAGTACTTCAAAATTTCATGATATGAGCTTATTTCTCCAGTTGATCCAGACCTTGCCATTTAAATACCCCTTTGTCTATTTTAGTGCTTTATTACACTCTGTGTACCAGGCAAGAGGACATACACTATCTCCTTTCAGCATTGCAGTAAACATGAGTTAGGTAGTATGAGAAAAGAAAGCCTTAGCCTTAGCAGCATGACCTTCACTACAAGAATGCATAGTTATCATACAGGGGAAAAAGGAAATCCAGAGATCATATATAACTCAATATGCCACCACCTACCTATTAAAAAACAGGCACATCTGCATCCAAGAAGGATGCATGTAGCCTACTTGACTATGTCTATACAGTCTCTCCAAAGATCTTACATGTTTTAAGTTCATGGGAAAGTAGAGGTTTATTACTACTTACATATCCCAATTAAGTGCAACTAGAATTTTAAATACATGGTTACTCTCATGTGACCAAATACTCATTAGTGAGAAGAACAGAGTACAACTGGAAACACCTATATACTAAATGCATATCCACCGCTAGCTACTTCTCTGACTGTGGGCCTCAGTGCCTGCATGTGTAAAATGAGGCTATGGGCAGGAATTTTGGTTGCAAAGATCCTTTGGAAACCTAAACACAAAATTTTAAATCAGATTATTTTAATTTCATACAACTGGACAGCCCTATTCCTAAATCTGCAGGTAGCAGCAGGAACAGAGTAATGTTGCAGGTGACAAAGTTGTATCCACTCATACCTCCTGTGAGTCTGTGGATCCACATTAAAGAATAAGATTATTGCACATATTAGAGGCTGTTTCTATAAACAAATAAAATCAGGGCAACAGGATTTGCCTCTATTAGAAAGAGTAAGAAATGAGGAAATAACCCAAAATTCCATTTCTCTCAGCTTACTGATTTTTAGGTTTGTTTACTATGTGCCAAACACAACTTAAAATTAAAGTAATAATTTAGAAGTTATGGCTTTAAAGCAAAGGAAGAAAAGGGTGTCTGCAGGGAAGTGTTTCCCCAGAGTCTTCCTAATACTGATTAACACTAGTTTTTGAAATGTTAATTAGTTTTTGAGCTTAACAGCTAGTCATTGTCTAAAAGGGCATGGAGCAAAACTTTTTCAAAGTTTGGACTAAGGAGTATTTAACTCCTTAATGCCAAAGACTGGCCATTTACCCCTTTGCTGGCCACTGAACCATGAGAATGCCAGGACTGATTAGCTGTGGTGATTAGCAGACTGACACTAGGACTAGAATCACGTGTCATTTGCTTCCATTGACAAAATACCTAAAAAAAATCTTTTATCAGTGCCCTGTATTCCATTGAGTAGCACTACGGAACATATATGTTAAAATCTTATCAGCTATGAATAGGTTTAATACAATGTATACAATTTCTAAAAGAAGATTTAAAATTACTACACTATATTTCGGTGATTGTCTTTGTCATTTAATTGTTATAATCGTAGAAAACAGAGCTTGTTTTTTAGACTGTATCTCAGAGACCATACTTATTACTCCTTCTAAATCCATGCCATCTTAATTTCACATTCTCCCATTGCTTCTCAGTCGAATAAAACGTTCTTAAAAGAACATTCGCTGAAAACTTCATAAAGAGAAGAATTCTTACGGGGAAAATGGCTTTGTAGAAAACAATTACAGTCTGAATAAGACAATGGAAATTGCAAAAGTAGTAAGAAACATTTGCTTTACTCAGAAATGTTTATAAAGCGAAAATGCTCTTAAGTTTAGGCGATCCTATGTATAATTTCAATATCATTTACTCCATTTTACTACCCAGGAACAGAGATTTAAGAAATCAGCCCAGTCTTAGAACTAAGTGACAAAGCTTCTATTTGAAAATGTTCTATTACTATAATCTTTGTTTTGTCTTCCTTTATTATTACTTAAGCACACATCGGTAGGCTTTTTTTTTTCCTTTCAACATTTAGATATAACTCAATCCTTTAACTGTATTTGGGATAAGAATTCAGTCTTCCACAAACTGAACTCTACATGGAATGCAGTATTAAATTGTAGAAGATTCTATTTAAGTATCTATTTAAGCATTAAATGAATAAAAGCTAATAAAATATTTTTAAAAATTAAGCTGTGTTCGAGATGATAGCAAAGAACTGAAGGACATATAAACTCAGGTGGAAAAAAATTGAGAACTATCTTAATGCCAGGAGGGTAACACAGTGTGACTTAAGGACATAAGGGGTAGGAAATAAAGGAAGGGCAGAGTAGATGATCATCTAATCAGAGTGATATTTGTCAAAGACTATTCTGACTGTGGGTCTAGAATTTGCTGAAAGGGAGAGAACGAGGAAAACCAGAAATCAGGCTGTGAACGGAAAACTGAAGCAAAACAGTAATGGAATAAAAAAAAATGGATCTTAGAAACATTATAAAAATCTTCAAATTTATTTTTCATGGTAGGCTCTTACACAACCACTCTGAATAATGTTGTTTCTTCTTTACTACCCAATCACACGCAATGTAATTTTTTTCTTTTACATCACTGTCTTTAAGTCTGTCATTTCATTTCCTCAGTCTCGCCAGTCTTTTGAGTCTGTGGTTCTTTCCTTTCATAGCTATCACTTTGCACTGCTCTATACTGTAAAAATTCTGTGCTTGTATTTTGGTCCACTTGTATTGCCATCTCTGACATTTATATAGCTTTGTCAATATTCAGTTTCATTTTTAGAGCATTAATAAAGATGCTGCAGAAACTGAACCGAGCATCAGACCAGGTCCACAGAGCTCAGTAGTGTAGACGGCAGCCAGAGATAAAGAGATTTGCTGGAATGTGGTTAAACTCTTCTTCAGGAGCCACTCCAAGCCGAGATGCTTCAAGAGGAAAAAGAGCCAAACACTCCTCACTGCAACATGATTGTGTTACTTCAGCTACTACAATCTTGTCAATGAATTTACAAACCTCATTACTTATGTGTGTGGTAAGCTATTACTTAAAACAAGTGTTCTATTAATGACCAAACTTTCCAGCTGGAGTTGGAATGCAAAAACGATTAGAATGACCAAGTTATTCAATTAACCTAACTAAGCTACAACCACCTTGCATACCACACATTGATAGCAATTTTCTGAAATGTCTTTTTAATTTACACCAAGCATGTTCTTCTTTCACACCAATTAAATCTATTAACCCACAGTTTGTTGAGCTTAAAATAACATAAAAAACAAACAATATACTAACAAATCTGTAAAAGGGCATGTATGTGCGTGTGTGTGTGTGAGTGTGTGATAGAGAAAGAAAAAAGACAGCAGTTAAAAGCATAATTGCATAATTATTTAAATATTCCTTTGATTTTACAAAGTTCCTTTTATAGAGTTCTCATTATTAAACAAATATTTCAAATGACTCTTTCATCCTCAAAGGGATAATTTTCTGATCATTCTTATATTTACTATTATTGGAACCAAGTGTCTATGCAGTGAGAAGCTTTTGCCATCAGTTGAGGCTGAATCCAAGTACAGGCTCTGCCCCTCCTGCTTATGTGACCTTGGGCAAGTTACTTTCCTCCTCTGGTCACCGTCTGTAACATGAGGATAATAGAATGGATTCTAAAAACACAAATGAGAAAAAAATCTCTGCATACGGAGGGGTATGCTATCTGCCTGGGATAAGGCTGCCCACTCTCTCCTAAGACAGTGATTTTCATCAGCCAAAAGTTACCGATCTGCTGTCCAACCTGCTTTTCTTGATACCTCTAAAGTAGATTAGAATCAGAATGAAGTTACGTTTTCCAAGCTCATGGAACTTTGAATAAAGCCTCAAATTAATTGAGAGATAACCAACCCAGGGAACCAGAATATTCTATGTTTAGATAGTATGCCCAATTTCCCCTTACAGAAAGATTTATATTATTAATTTCATAAGAATATTAATTGATTTACAATGAAACTAACAGCCATAGGTCCCAAGCAGAAGATGACAGACTATTCTTTTCATACCTGCAGATGTAACATGAAGCAAAATCATCACTGGGAAATTCCTTTGTAAATATGGAAATCAAAGCAAAGGGGAACTGATTAAAGTGAGTGAATGTTTTCACATCATCACGGTAAGACAGCATGATAACGCATCCCATCTCTCAACAGAGATGACTTTAATAATATTGGCAGCTAACACTATGGACCACTTCTTATGTGCTAAGCACTGATATAAGCATCAAACATGAAAGAGCTCAGTTAATATTTATTAAAAACTCCTGTAAGAAGTTCTATTATTATTATCTCTATTTTATAGTGAAGACAACTGGCACAGAGTGGTTAATTCACTTGTTTAGCATCACAGAGCAAAGAAGAGGCAAAGGGACAATGAACTTGACAATAGTCTAAATTCTCACTATCTGCTGGTTAGAATGAATTTCATTTCTGAAAAACCATTGGCTAGTGGCACAGCCTATCTTTGCCCAGGGTTTTCATTTTCAATATTCCCCCTGGTATTGACCCCTCCTTCAGGTTCTTTAAGAAAGTGATGTTCAGGTTTTTACCTGATGATTGCTTTGGCTCTTCAAGCTGTTTTTTTTGTTTGTTTGTTTGTTTTGCTTTTGCCTTCAGAATTCTTTGTAATTTTCTGTTATTGTTGTTTAAAGACGGGTATATGTTAGACAATAAGAACTGAGGTAAACGTGCCTTTATTGTGAGAATTAGGCTTATCTGCCTAGATGTTGTTTTACCTACAGCTGCCAGAGGCTTCAATGTCCTTTAGTGTTCTTTGTCCCTGCTCCTGACTTTGGGCTTCTCTAAGTGGGTTTCTTTACTTTCAACCTTTCTTGGACTATTATACTTAAAGTGTGTTTCTTGCAGATGAAATACAGTTGAGTCTTACTTTTTATTTTAATCTACTTTGACAGTATCTGCCCTTTAATTAGTACATTTAGATGATTACACTTAAAGCAATCATGGATATAGTTAGATTAATATGTACATGTTTGCATTCCAATTATCCATATGTTACACCTTTTGAAATTGTCTCAGTCTCTGGAAGTTCTATTCTGTTTTGTTTTGGTTTTTTCTTCATTTTTGAATTTAATCTATCAAAAATATTACTATCTCTACCTTCAAAATCTGTTTTGCCCTATCTACTTCTCTCCACCCTCAGGATCAGAACACAATCTCAGGCCATATCCATCCCGTATATGGTTTATTACAAAAGCTTCCAGACTGGATTTGTCCTCTTCTACCATCATCCCCCATCAATCCAGTTTTACCAAAAGTGGTCAGAATAATCGTGTAAAAGTGTTAACTTTCCTACTTCTAAAACTCTCTGGGAGCTTTCTATTTCTTTTAGAATATGATAAAATCTTAGACTAGATTACAAAGACCTATTACTTTGTTCTCCAATTACCCTTAGAACATCTTTTTTTATTGTTTACAAGTCCAATCCCTTACTATATATCAGCTCCTCATATCCACTAAGATCTGTTTTAAATGTTTTTAAATGTTTTTTCTTCATTGATTACTCCAGTAGCCTTTCATGTAAGTTGCAAGTTAGTGTTCTGAGAAAAATTTGTAATTCATTTATTCCAATAAAAATGATTATTTTTCTATATCTACCTATCATTGTTTTTAACTATGCATAGAATTAAAAGCTTTATTATCTCCACCCTCAAATTGTTCAGTAAATCACAAAATCCAGCAATGTCTGGTTTGGTTTTTTTTTTGATGTTTATGGTGGCTTTATATTTTAATTTTTGTATTTTTTATTGAAGTATAGTTGATTTACAATATTGTGTTAGTTCAGGTGTACAGTAGAGTGATTTAGTTATACATGTATTTTTTTTAGATTATTTTCCACTATAGGATACTACAAGATACTGAATATAGTTTCTTGTTCTAGACTGTAAATCCTTGTTACTTATTTTTATATATAGTAGTGTTTATCTATTAATCCCTTACTCCTAATTTATTCCTCCCTATCTTTCTCCTTTGGTAACCACAAGTTTGTTTTCTATGCCTGTAAGTATGTTTCTGTTTTGTAAATAAATTCATTCTTATTATTTTTTAGATTCCACATGTAAGTGATATCATATATTTGTCCTTCTCTTTCTGACTTACTTCCCTTAGTATAACACTCCCTTACATCACATACAAAAATAAACTCAAAATGCATATAAGACATGACAATATAAGTCCTAGGAGAGAACATAGGCAAATATTCTCTGCCATAAGTTGTAGCAATATTTTCCTAGTTAGTCTCCCAAGGCAAAATAAACAAAGGCAAAAATAAACAAATGAAACTTAATCAAACTTAAAAGCTTTTGCACAGCAAAGGAAACCTTAAACGAAAGACAACCTATGGAGAAAATATTTGTAAATGATGTGACCGACAAAATATTAATTTCCAAAATATATAAAGAGCTCATACAACATAGTAACAATGACCAAAAAAAAAAAAAAAAAAAAAAACCAAACCACCAACCCAATAAAAAGATGAGCAGAAGACCTAAACAGAAATTTTTCAAAAGAAGACATACAGATGGCCAATAGGCACATTAAAAGATGCTCAACATCACTACTTATTAGAGAAATGCAAATCAAAACCACAATGAGGTATCAACTCACACTGGTCAGAAAGGCTATTATCAATAAGTTCACAAATAAAATGCTGTAGAGAATGTAGAGAAAAGGGAGCCCTCCTATACTATTGATGGCAATGTAAATTGGTACAGCCACTATGGAAAATAGGATGTAGATTCCTTAAAAACCTAAAAACAGAGCTACCATATTATTCAAAGATCCCATTCCGTGCATATCTGGAAAAGATAAATTTTAATTCAAAAAGATACATGCATCCCAATGCTCACGGTAGCACTATTTACAATGGCCAAGACTTGAAAGTGATTTTGGCGTCCATCAGCAGATGAATGGAAGATGTGATATATGTGTATATATGTATATATACATGTATATACATGTATATACATGTGTGTATATATATATATATATATATATATATATATATATATATATACACACACACACACAATAGATTGTTATTCAACCGTAAGAAAGAATGAAATATTGTTTTGTAGCAACGTGGATGGACCTAGAGATTATCATACTAAGTGAAGGCAATGTTTGTTTTGTTGTATCTCCAAATTTCTGATATTATGCTTGTTATAAGAAAGGAGCTCAGTACATATTTAGTAAATAAATTAAGTCAAATAGCATCATCATTTAATGACTCTTGAAAAAATCTGTTAGATGTCTAGTTTATTTTTTTCCCATAAAAAATAAATTATACTTGCCTCCTTTCAAGAAGTTTCAGACAGTAAAATAACATATGCAGACATCTGGCTGTAAATGGCACACCAGGGGAGGAAAAGGATGGTATGGTGTGACATATATAACTCATTAGGAAGTTGAAATAAGAGCAATTCATCCCAAAGCTAGGGTTTAGTCAACATGGGTACAGAGGTAAATTTTGATCCTGATTTGGTGGTACCAGCCAATGGGAAACACTAAAGCCGGTGATGTCAGTTCCCAGTTTGGAAGTTTCTTTAGCACAGTTTTACAATAGAAGAGAGGTCTATTCCTGTGTACTGCTTAGAATACCATTCATTTGCATGCAAGTCCAAACTGGAAGACTTGGAATGATGATTTAATGTTAAAAACTGAATAAAAAGACTTCTGTTTCTGACAAAATGTGGAAGAGTATTCACGAAATTTTCAAGGGAGAGGGAAGGAAACACTTAAAATGCTGAAGAGAGAAAATATATTTCTAAATGCATAGAGCAGTTGTCAGAACAATAAAGAAAGTGGCTGGGGGTCCAAGACAACAAGAAAGCCAAAACCAGGGAGGTAAGTAAGAAGAAAGGGTGGTTGCCCTGAGGAATATGCTGATCTCCACCAACCTACATCTGTGTCCACACAAGCACGGAGAACAGGCTTGGAGATATAGGAAAAGAAAAAAAAAGTTGGGGAATACAACACACAACTAGACTACGAAAGGGCAACACCCCCAGTGAATCCACCAGTTAAAAACCCGCCAAAAAGAATGAAATAACAGAAATACATGTCTATCATCCAAGAGAAATTCTAAGTAGTCACATGAATTTGGGGGTCATAATTTATATTAACTCTTTGGCAAGAAAAATAAAGAAAATTTAAATACTTCCTTAAAATTAAAAAACCAAAAAACCTCTTTAAATCTGGATGTCAGAGTTCCCACAGATAAAAAAGCAAAAGCCATGAGTTTATATTCAAATATTATCCCTCCAAAAAAACCCCAAAACATGTTAATAATAAACCACTATAATTGAGAATTAGTTGAAACAAGTAACCAAAACCAAGAAACTCCACAGAGGACCTCAGACCTAAAGAAATGACAAATAATGAGATAAGAAGGCATTTAAAGAAGTCAGGCAAGATATTGGAAAAATAATGAAGAACAAGAGACTATAAAAATGACAAGGCACGTATCACTACATGATTTTCTTGCCAAAATGTTTAAATTAAATTTAGCCATGATGAAACAATCAGACAAAGCTGGAATGTTCAACATACTACAAGACAACTGTACTTGATGCTTCAAAAATATCAATTCTATTAAAGGCAAAAAAACCCCAAAATTTAAAAAACACCAAAAGATGAAGGGGCAGTTTTGGGTCAGAGTCCCTCAACCACAGCACTATTGACATTTTGGGCCGGATGGTTCTTCATCGTGGGAGGCTGCCCTGCGCACTGTGGGATGTTTAGCAGCATCTCCCGTCTCCACTCACTAGATACCAATAGCTCTCTCCCCACTTCCCACAAATTCCACAAGCAAACGTGTCTGTGAACACTGCCCAATGTCCCAGAGGATGAAACTGCCCTCTTTGAGAAGCACTGTTTCTAGATTAAAGATACTAAAGAGAAATGACATGATCATTGGCTGGAACTTGTGATTTTAAAAAAAAAGTTTGTAATTTATAATTTGGATACAATTAGAAAATCTTGAATATAGATTATAAAGAAGATAATATTATACTAATGTTAATTTCTTGGGATATAAATGCTGAATTATTGAGAGGTAAAGTAAAATACTTTAAGTTTCAAATTTCAATTTTATTTTAAAAAATAAAAACATACGTGAGTCCACGTGTATGTAAGCTGGTAGAGCAAGCAATGTAAGTGTGCAAATATGATGACATATTAACAATCATTGTGTTTAGGAAAAAGGCAGACGTGTGTTTATTTCATCATTCTATTCTTTCAGCTATTACATATTGAAAAATATTTATAAAATTAAGAAACAAATATCCTAGCCAGTCTTCAAGGCCCAGGTTAAGTATCAACTTTCTCATGAAATTTTCCTTTCCTACTCAATCTGCTCCTGACAAAACACTAATCATGTAGACTTTAAAAATAACAACCTGTAGATGTAAAATTATTTTAATTGATATTAGAAATAATTTATGCATATTAGCAATACACTGGAAAAATAAGTTAGAAGAGTAAGTAAACTGGAAGATAATCTAAAGGAATTATTTGAAACATAGCACATAGAGATAAGGAGTTGAAAAATATATTAAAAAAATTACAGACCAAAGAATACAGTGAGATGATGTCCCATATACGAAGTGAGATGGCCAGAATGAGAAGAGGAGGCATGAAGAACTATAGTGGAAGATATTTCAGAATTCATGATTAACATAAATATTGAGATTAAAAAATCTAAAATGAACTACAATTTACCTGCTCTCACAAGCAGAATGTCTAAAGCTATATTCTGACTCCACATTACAACGTGTATAGGTTCTGCTACATCACCAAGCAAGTGAGTGTCTTACGATTCAACTCAATTCTGACATGATTTAGTTACCTGGAGATAGCATCCACTCCCACAGGTTAAGAATTCAGTCCTACAATACTGCTCCCTCTCCTCCCACCCACGTTTCATCAACCCAGAAGGTGACCCAATCCTGTTTTAGAGGTTTTATGGAGGCTTTATTACAGAGGCATGATTAATTAAATCATTGGCCGTTGGCAATCGATTCAACCTTCAACCCCACACCCCTAGAAGGTGAGCAGAGATTCAAAGTTTCAACCCTCCAATCCCATGGTCAGTTTCTCATAGCAACCAGCCCCCATCCCTAGGTGCTTTCCAAAAGTCACCTGTTTAAAATAAACTCAGGTGTGGTTGCAGTAGGTTTATTATGAATATCAAGATACCTTTTTAGTTCTCATTACAGGAAATTCCAAGGATTTTAAGAGCCATGTGCCCCCCAAAAAAGAAAAAAGGATAAAAGCAAATACACATTTCTTATTATAAATCATAATATGACATTTAGGAAAAAGGAAAGTCATCTCAGAAAATCACTCAAGAAGTGAAAGCAATGAAAATGATAAATTGATGCAAATCTAAACAAATTTGGCTGTTAAGAAAATACAATTTGTGGAGTCAAAAAGGGTAAGACAAAAACATTGGACAACAATATTATGTAAACTGGGTGGAGATATATAAGCATTAAAACACTAACATTTTCATATTGCATTGATGAAGGACAGTGTTATGGTACAATTTTTAATCTAAATATGTACTTAAAAATTTTTAGAGTTAGCACTAAAACAACAGAAATAGACACATAACTGCTCAACTGGTAAGTGGAAATAAAAATCAATGATATTTTATAAAATTAACTAATCTAATAGAGAGCAAAATAACCTGAATAATACAAATATAGAGAACAAAACAAGGTGATAGAATATAAATCATATCAACAATTAAAATAAGTATAATGGGACTAAACACTACCAGGAAAATGATACAGTTTGCCAGAATGGTTAAAAAAAAAAAAAAAACCCACCCCACCTCTCCATATGCCAATTAAGAAAGAGAAATCTAGAACATGAGGATATAGAATATAGGGCGCAAGATGGATGGGAAAAAATATGCTAAGCAAATACTAACTTAAGAAGGGCTAACAGAGCTATGTTACTCACCAGCCAAACATACTTTGAAACAAACAGCCTTATTATTGATAAAGACTGTCATTATGCACTATTAACAAATTCAGTTGAACTAGGAAGGTACACTAATTCTTAAACTAGTGAGAAACTAACATGCTGATTCAAAATACACAAAGCAAAATAAAAAAAAAAGAAAGAAAAAAAAAAGAAAATGGCAAAAATTGTTAAATCCAACAACGTAGACGGAGATAGTAACACCTCTCTTAGTGACAAACAGATCAGAGATCTAAAAGTAACAACACAGTACAGATTACTGAACCTGAACATAATTATTTGCAAAAGCAACAGCTGAAGACACCTTCCTCTCCTCCCTGACCCCCATCCCACCTTCATCATCAAAAGGCAGGAGTTACAAAACTTGATCATATACTAGGCCAGTAGCAATTCTAAAGAAATTTTCAAGAGTTGATATCATATAAATTACATTCTCTGGCCACTACAAGTTAGAGTAGAAAAGAGTGACCGTGAAAAAAATTAATGTCAGAAATTAAAGAGAAAAAAACCCATTTATCAAAGGAGAAATTATAATGAAAATTAGAAAATACATGTGAATATGTAAGTAGTACATAATAGTTGTAAGCAATAGAAAAATAGAGAAAGGGAAATGTAAAAAATAGGGGAAAAGAAAGGGAATAGGGAAAGGGAAAGAAAAAATATAGAAAGGGACTTAAATATATTAGAAAAATGTGTGTGAAAATGAATTAGGTAAAAAGCTAAAAAAAGAATAAATGTAAAGAAATTCACGGGAAAAAATAAAGATAGAGATGAGACAGAAATCCAGTATTAAACAGAACCAATAAAGCCAAAGCCACCTCTTTGAAAAGGAAAATAAAGTACAAAATCTTCTGGAATCAAGGAAATATGAGGAAACAAACAATATTTAGAGTGAAACAGGGAATGTAATTGCCGGTGCCATAGAGATTAAAAGGATAGAAAAATATCAGGAAAACATGTCAATAAATGTGAAAATGAGATGAAAGGGATACATCCTTAGAAAATTAGAAATTACTAAACCTGACTGACTCCCTGGAGAAACAGACCATTTGACTGCTATGATAACAGAATAAGTTTAAAATCTTCCTGTTTCCGGAGAAATATGCTCTCAGGAGAAGGCTTAGGTGGAGGAGGAACAAGGAAAAGAAAGGAAAAAGAGGGAAACTGAGAACAGTCTCAGGAAGAGACTAACCTTGGCTTCATCCAGAAACGAAACTTGGAAGAAAAAATCCCGCCGCGGCCTTTGGAAGCCAGAAGGTTTGGCTTTTGTAACCTAGGATTGATTGGCTATCCCTGGATAAAAGGCTTAGTTTCCTAACCATCGCCAGGTCAAAGGACCTGGTCACAGTCAGACAAGAGCAAGTTCTCAGGTGCCACAGGTGTGTAAACCCTTGGCTCCAGCACTCCAGCAGCAGACAGTGAACCAGCCAGTAAAGGGGATGTGAGCAGAGCACTAAAAATATGTTGAGAGAAGTTTTTGCACCGTGTGAGTTCCTCCCAAAACTTATGAGTGAAGACCCGGAGCATATGTGACGTGTGCTGAAAAATACCCTTGATTTGAAGAGTATTGTCAGGATGTTTGAGGTAAATGTAACTCTGGAGGGAATCAGAACAAATCCAACTCTGATGTGTCCATTAATTACACAGCGACATACATCAGAAAATCATCTTACCGGTGACTTCTTCACGTGGAGGGCCTAAAAGGACTAATAGGACTTCGAGTGTGAGCCTAGCAGATCCCATCCCTCCCACAACCCGAACTTCACTGTTTCATATCCAACTCAATTTCAGGTGGGACCATGAAGGTCAACAACAGAAGAACTGGTGCCAGCTGGGGCCTGTGTTGAGATGATTAGAACTGGGAATGTGTCGACTAGCGTCTGACTCCCATGTGGGAAATCTAACTGTGAGAGACAGAGTGGCTCTGAGCCAGCCGAGCAGAGAAACGGTGAGATGCACTGGAAGCAGACTGTCCTAGTGCCACCAGCAGGAAGTACATGTGGTTCTGGAGGCTCAAATGTGGACCACAAGAGAAAGCCTAGAGCCCTCTGAAATGAGGCTCTGCTCAAGACAACTGCGAGCCATGAAGGGTGCCGGCCTCAAGGGACAAGAGTCTGTAGGGGGAACACGCAGAACCTAAGCGGTGGTGTCAGGAGGACACGCCTCCCGTGTCCCTCCTCCCTGGGAGCTGCAGTTGAAGTCCCCCCCAAAGGCTTACTTATTTATTTGTTTATATCTACACAAGTAGCTCAGGAGATCAAAAGCGAGCTTTGAATATTTCCCTAGCCTGGTACACAGTGTTTCTAAGTCCCTTACCCCTTGAATCACGTTTCTCATTGGGTAAAACACTGAAGGGGTCCAAAACCAGCCCACTGAGTCGGGGGCCTGAGCCTTGGCGCTAGGAAAGAGCATTTTCTGCCCACAGCCTCTTCCCTTTCCCAATCGGTGCCTTCACTTAAAGAAATAACCAGATGAGGAGGAAGAATCCTTACATGGCGTACGTAAGACGTTATGCAACTGTGCCACCAGACTGGACATTTTAATATTTCAAATAATACTATCCTTGAGACTAAAGTTTTAAAACCAAATAACTATAAGGACAACACAGGTTAAGATTTCATTTAAGGGGAAAGGAAGACACTTCTACCAAGTGGGTTTAAAGGGTCATTAAGGCAGGAGAAACATTTTCTCTGCTTGTATCTTAACAGTTCCAGCTTGTTTAATTAAAACAGTTATTGTTATGAGTTGAATTGTGCCTCCCCCAAATTCATGTATTAAAGTCCTAATCCCAAGTACCTCAAAAAGCAACTTTATTTGGAAATAGAATCATTGCAGGCATACTTAGTTGAGATGAGATTCTACAGCAGAAGGGTCAGCCCCTAACTCACTATGACTGGTTCTCTTATAAAAAGGGGAAGATTTAAGCACAGGCATATATACAGGGATAAGACCATGTGAAAAATTAAGACAGCCATCCACAAACTAGGATAGAATCCTGGAACAGGTCTTCCCTCACAGCTCTTAGAAGGAACCAACGCCACCAATCCTGGAATTTTGAGCTTCTAGCCTCCAGAATTGTGAAATAGGAAATTTCTGATGTGCAGCTGCCCGGTTTGCAGTGCTTTGCTGCGGCAGCCTTAGCAGACAGACTAATACTGTTATCCATTGATAGAGGTGGTTCCTTCTGTTCCAATTATTAATTATTTTAATCATTTTTGTTTTTAAGTATTGGAAGCTTCAGCTCAGGGATTTTCATCACTCTGCTCAACATTAGAAGGCCTATGTGTTACTTAACCTTTAGGAGCTTCAGGTTTTCATCTGAAAATAAATAAAATAAAGTAAGTTCAGATGAAATTTCATCCCCAGGCTTTAAATTCTGTAGTGGCTTCCCACTGCAAGAACATCGATGTTAAGAATTCAAGATCCTTAGCATGGTCGACAAATCCCATACGATCTGCAGATTGCTTTTATCTCTAAATCCCAATCTTTCCTTTTGTCCCCTTTTTTGCCTCCTTCAGCCACACTGCCCAGGTCAATCAAGTTCATTCTGTTCTCAGGACCTTGGCACATAACTAAATGTTACCTTTTGGTACTAACCACTGTAGCTAATTAAATTCCAACTTTCACCATTGGTAACTGTACATCACTGTCCTGTTTTATCTTCACCTTCACATTTATTTGTTCCTGATATAATCTTATTTATTGATGTGGTTATTGTCTCTCCTCTCTCCCCTGGAAATTAATTTCCTTGAGGAGAGGGCCTCTGTCATTCTTGTTTATCCCTGAATCCCAGTAATATGAGACAGGAAAGGTACTCAATCAATATTTTTTGACCGATTGACTCTAAAATGAGCAGGATGGCCTGATTTCTTCCCATTTATAGGACTAATTACCTATACTTTTCACATTTTGCTTATCAACATAAGTGTAGTGGCCCATCCTTCTCTCAGAGAACATTATCATTCCTCTTCCTCCCTTTCCCCACTCTCCATTTATGCTGATTAATAGGCCAAATAGGCTAGACGAAAGTCTATGACACTGAAGCCTTTGTGACGTGTGTAATCCAGGCAATTTCTAGCATGCAAATTCTTAGAT
Source organism: Camelus ferus (assembly GCF_009834535.1). Classification (NCBI taxonomy): domain Eukaryota; kingdom Metazoa; phylum Chordata; class Mammalia; order Artiodactyla; family Camelidae; genus Camelus; species Camelus ferus. The sequence goes on from NC_045698.1 coordinate 62,410,916, forward strand.
TAAAAATATAACATTTAGAGAAACTGAATTCTAAATCTTTCATGATTTTTTTTCCATCGTCCCCAAGAAAGTCTAAGAATGTTTGATTGGTCTGTTTATTTTTTTGTTCTTTGCATACTGTTTGATATTTGCTCAAAATAGTGTCAGTATTGCCTCTAGAGTGTATTTGCCATTACTGTTGAAACTAGTGTTTGGTAATGCTTTCTTCTCTTTGCATGTTCGGTACTACCCTCTCATCACATTTTTCTCGATTATTTTAACTTCCACTAATGCAAGTGTTTGTTCCTAATCTATCCTGCTTCCAGCCTCTATTGTGAATATTAAGTTATAACCTATGTTATTTAAACATATATCCAGGTTCATGAGTATCACACGAGGATCTCACAGCAGACGGGTAAAAGTCCGGGAAATAATTTTATTACTAACGGTATTTTTCACGCTTATAGATGATAAAAATAAAGTAGTGCAATAGTAGCACTGTACCAAACTTCAAAAACTTAGTTGAAGACTTAAATTAATATTTAAAGCTTGAAGAAAATTAAATTTTCTTCCTCCTCTCACTCTTGTGTTCTCATGGAACACAGATGAATTCACCTGCATAAATATTAATCAAGATGCTATGGTACAAATTTCTGGAACTCAGGGTACAAAAACATTTATTGAGCCCTTGCTGTCTTCATAGCCCAGAATCCATAGCTCTGGACTTGTATTCAAATTTAATAAGAGAATATTTATTCTGTAAATTTTGCTGTGTTAAGTGCTTTGTAAGTCATGACTACTTGGACCACAATCCTAAAATAGTTGAGAAGAAAAAGCTAATACTGAAAAAATATACTTGAGATAGCATATAAATTAATGTAAAATACTGTACATAAAATCAAATTTAAAAGTCAGCATATTTCAGTTAAATAGAAATTGAAAATCATCTTTTGATAATATTTTAAAGTTTTGTTGTTTTATAATCTATATCTCGTATTCCAAAAAGATTTGCAATCACTAACATTGAAGAGATGCTGTTGACCATGGTTAAATTTAGCAACATTTATTTACCAAAATCCGGAAATAATTAAAATGCAGTAAGCTCACTGTGTTCATGAAGGTTTGTGCAAAATACATGACACAGCAGTAGGAACACAGATTTCTTCAATTGTACAGCACCATAAACACGTTAGTTCTGCTAAGATTAAACCCAATGCTACAGGAAAGAGGGCTTGTGAGAAGGATTCCACCGCATACTTGAATGATCTCAACGCGTCTGAAAATTTTCCACCTCCCTTCCTGGCGACCTCATGCCTTCTCAAGCATGTGTGGTACACAGACAGGCATTCCCTACTATCTGCTGGGAAAAAAATGACTGGGCGTCTTGGTCATCTTACGTAAGCAGGGATTCTCAAATTTGCTCCATTACCATTCCAAAGCCAGGTCTTGAATCAGAAGTTCCCAAGCACCACACTCTTGGACTGTGGTTCTGAATTGAACAGCACATCTAACTTCTTCCCACTGTGATCTGTTTCTCAAAAGGACAATTATTAAAAATAGCCAAGGGGCCCCAGTTAAACACATAGTGACTTGGAAAATGTATCTGTGTCTGTACTGTATCTGTTCTGGTTTTCATGAATATTTGAACAAAAAGCAGGAAACAGTAAAGGAATCCATCCTACGATCAGGTTTAATGTACAACTTTACATTGCCAGTCTCAAGGTGGCATTTTGGCATGAAACTCAATTTTCTCTTAGAATAATTTGCATTGGGATTATGGGCTAAATGTTCTCAAAGTGTCCAAGCTATAATTCTTCATTAGACTGCACTCTGGCATTTAACTACAGCATATGCAAGTCTAACTTACAGGCTCAGTCTTTACGTTTGTCCACCTTCTCTACATGATGCCAGCCAACTTTCAGTGAAAAGCACTGCTTCCCAACATGATTTACTTGCTCTGTGCATTTTTTTTTCTAGAGGGATTTTTTGCTTTACATTAAATATAAACTGAACTTGTGTTGAGACTTCTGCCGTCAATTAAAATTCTCTTTGTAAACCTCCACTCTTCCAAACACCCAACCCTATGCAGAGATAAGATAGTAATCAATCTAACTCATTTCATTCCACGCTATAGTAAGTGTTTAGACCACACAGAATGACCTTCTGTTGTACAAAGCTAGTATTTCAAAGTCCATTGGATCTGTGCCCCTTACAGTGAACCACACAACCCTGAAACAAAGCGCAAGACAAAGAGAAAAAGAAGAGAAATGTTAAAAAGGAAAATAATAATAATAATTAGAGCAAATGAGCGGAGGAAGAGAGAAAAGTAAGGTTACTAGAAAGTGCAGAAGCTGCATTATCTGTTTATAATGCGACCATAATACTACATTGGTCAGCAACTGTAATGTAAAAGGTAATGTGTAAGAGTTTTATATGCTTTTCAGAACTATAAAGGGAGTGTGAGTGGATTTTAAACATTTTGATTAGCACCACAAAGATTTTAATGCTTTATTTAAACAGTTTGCTGTAGGGCAAACACATTTGGTAGACAAGTAAAATGAAAGCATGGCCATCAGTTTCTCTGTTTTCTATTAAGTAATGTTGCGAAGTAAGCAGAAGTTGGATTCAGATATCAGATAATTATCTCCACACTGTGTGTCACAGTAAATAATTTTAATTGGTTTAACTTCAGGGACCATTACTGGCCTAATTAGAAACATGAAAAGGCTACAAGTATTAGGAGATATCCTGAAGGAATGGAACATTAGCAATTCTGTCAAGCCATTTTTAAAGTAAGTACACAGTAGCAGCCTCATTTCAGTGAAAGGCAGGGCACTTGAAAGGTGCTTTTAGGAAAGCAGTGCTTCTGAGTTTGTAGTAAGAGATCTGTAATAGGAGGCAGAGAAGTTGGGTAACAGGCTGACATGTGTGCTATTACTGTGTTAAAAACATACTCATTTTGTTCTGATTGCTGTTTTTAAAAGAAGCGGGTTAACGTTTTCAAGGTATAGGAACACTAAATTGAGATTGGTTAATCCTTATCGAGAATATGATGATTTTCTGAAAGAGAAAAGGATCCTTGAGTAAAATAATTTTACCCCAACCCCATCAGCAGGCAGGGCAGTTGTACCGAGTGAAGGATTGTACTGTGTGTGGATTATGCTCGCTTCTTCACCTCGGTTTCCCAAGGTTCACAAGACACAGATGGGGTATCATTCTTGGAAAAACGTGTACATTATACACACTATGTCGACTCTGTGACATAGTTCATATTTACAAAATGGCTGGATTCTGAATGAAAAGTGAGATACTGTGTTCATTAGGCTAGAGATTATGCTAAAAAAGAAATCCCTCCTGACTTTCAAACTTTCAGAGAGTAAGCTTTTCCCATCATATGAAATAACTAGAATGCCGTACTGTGTTTAAATGCCCAAATAATATCAAGAACTTCTCATTGATAGATTTGTAGTACAGTTTCATTCTTTATAATTTGTAATCATGTTTTTAGCTTTCCACTTTCTGAAACTGCTGATGATAACATTTGACCAACTATCCTCTTTGGGATATAAAGAGTTTAAATGAATCATCCAAGCCTAAAGTTAACAAACTCAACCATTTTTAGCCACGTTTGTTTAGTTATTTGTTTTAAATGCAAAGAATAGAGTAACTAAACAGAAAAAAGGAAGGCATGGTAATCTATGGACCATTTTAAGAAAGTATGCCTTACTAGAGAAGAGTAAATTGTATAATTTTACACCTTTGCTATTTGGACACACTGTCAAATACAATATATTATTGATATAACTGAGTATTTAAAAGATTAAGAAAATCAGTTGCTCCACCAAACTTGTCAAGCAAAAATGCATGCGTGTATAACAGCCCACATCACAGATTCTCCCTGAGCACAGGCTCACAAACCCTCACCCCATGAACTCACATTTACTCCAACAAGCAAAGAAACTCATTTCTATGGTTAATGCTTTTACACTGAATGCCCTAAAATAATGCCACCAGTTAGCATAACTATCTTTTCAATATTTGTGTGTTTTAAAATTTTGGCCAATTCTTACTTGATTCATGTATGTGCAATAATTTAAAATGACATTTTCTTCAAGGGGATTATAACAAATGATCTTTGTCTTCATGGAAGAGTAGATAGTGTATGCAGACAAAAAAATAGAAATTATTCATAGGGGATTTTTTTAGCTGCAAAATAAATAAATTGCTTGTAGGTTTGTTAAGGGAAACACACACATGATTGTTGATCATTATAAAATAATACTTACTGCCTGCCCACCGAGCACATGTTCCGTATTTCAAATATCTTCCAAACGCAGAAGAGGGTGGGAGGATGATGCGGAGAATAAAAATGTGGTTGCTTATACAAATATACATGCTCATATACGTACACAAACATACATACATATGTTCAGATATTTCAGCTTTGCCCATATTTCCGAAAATAGCAGCCTGGGAAATTTTTACCAGCACATCCTGCTTTCAGAGTAAGGATACAAATAAAGATAAATTTCCCTAGGATGCAAGTTATTCAAGAAGACGTACTTCAGAACACTTTATTCTTTCAGGTCACTGAACATTGCAACCTTAACACACAAATCTACTCCTCAAAATTCCAGATTTAGCCCATAAAGAGTTGAAGATTCCTTCCTCCCATATCCTCTTACACAAAATAACCTATCTGCCCCTACATGCAGTGATCAGGTAAAGGAACAGAGGTGTAGACTGTGGTGTGGGCCTTAGTGTAAGAGATTTTCTTCTAAAACATCGAGAAGACTTCTGGGTGATGGCAACCGATACGTTTCACCTTATTCTCTGATCGCTTCTCTTTTTGTATAGTGGCTGATAATTTTCATTATTAAAATAATGTCAAAATTGCTCAGAATATGCCCCTGAACTTAGTATAAATCGTGAAGTGAAGTGAGCATGCCTTTTTAGCTGCCGCAGACCTGGTTCAGGTGCCTGGCTTCGTGTTTTCCTTTCTGTCACTACTGAACATCAGTGTTTTTAATCTGTATAATGGAAGGAATGATTGAATTGCAGGAAAAATAAGGAAATAATGTATGTAAAGCACCTGGCTTAAAACAGTTTAAACAAAAGTTTCCTATTAATACTGTACGCTGTGTTATGCCTCCAGGATCTGTTTCTATAATTTAGATAAAATTACTAAACTGTTGTAAAGCCCTTGCTTATGGAACACAGGTCAAGCTGCTTTAGATTCTTTCATGCTTTCAGGTTACCAGGATTTCCCATAAAAATATCAAGCCTGTGATAGGAACCCCACAATGATCCCTTCTTTCCGGTCGACGCCCCTCCTTCCCATCTCTCTGAGGTCCTGCAATCATGTTCAAACAATGTGACCCTCACTCCCTGTTTGTCTCTCAAACCCTGCCTTTACCCGTCCCACCTTCAGACCAATCACAGGTCTAGGGGTGGACACTAGGTCCAAGAAGGGACAATCAGAGTCCCTTTCTCAAACCCTCAACATCGGACAAGGTTAACTAGCCCAGGTGCAGGGCTGTCATTTATAAAGGAATAAGCTAAGACTCAGCGAGAAAAAAGGCAATCTTTTTTTTTTTTTTTCTGACGCTGTTAGAGATTAAATTCTCCATTACATAAAGTTGGACAAGCTAAAGAAGTCAGTCTGCAACAGGAGAGAAGTAAATGGTCAGCCAGAGAGGAGCAAAAATAAAGAAGGACACACAGTGTTGGCTTGAGTTCCCTTAAGCCTTCCTGTTCACCTGTGATCCTGCACTTGTCTCCCTACTGTGAGCTCCAAACACCCCTCTTTCAGTTCTTTTGTTTTGCTTTTGTTTGGTTCTTGCAAAAGAATATCTGCTTATATAATTCTCTACTAAAGTATAGCATTAGTATTAATGAAATAATTCTATAAGATGAAACTAGTTAAAAAATAACTTCTTAGGAGAAGTAATTTCTAGTACTGTCACTCATAGTAGTTTGTTTTACACTTTGCAGTCAAGTACATATTCAAGTAGAAATTCTTAGGCTAATAAAATAAACCAGCTCCCTCTGAATATAATCTGAAGTTAGCCACTGGCTCTTTCCCATCACATGAGGTCTCAAAACCCAGGGATCCCAGCAGGCTGTATAGATTTAAATTGCTAATATTCTGTTAAATCTTTAGGGCAGAGGTTAGTAGTAGCAAAGTTCACTGCATGAAGCAATGAAGACTTAATTAAAGATTGTACTTGGCTGACTTTATAAATGCACTGATGTGGGAATCTACACACTCTCTGCTTCTACCATCCCGTGGTACAGAATGAAAGGCAACAATGTGATGGGGGGCTACCCCTTGGAAGCCTGCTCCTTGTAAGTTCCTTTATTCATTAACAGACATTTTCCTCTAGATTCTCCTAGAGTAATTATTATTTATATGATTAGTATTAGTAATTATTTATAACTATGTATAAATAATTATTTATTCCACACTTTGCAGCTAGCCTCTGAGAGTCTGATTAGGCTTCCTGTAAGAACATATTCTTAGAGTTTCAAATCTCAGATTTGATTGTGCATCATGGGTTACTGGGAAGCTTGTTAAAAATTCAAATATCTGGGCCCTACAGCACAGATTATCTTTCAACATTTTGAATGACACCCCAAGAAGCTATAAATTTTTGAAAAGCACCTGGGTAATTCTAATGCAGTTAGTTTAAAACAATCTTTTTTGGAAAAAAAAAACTCTAGAAAATATGTTTTTTGTTTATCAGACTTTAAAACTTAGAAAATCTAACATAATGTGGCAAACACTTGAAAACATTTTAAGCATTCATTTACCCAAATTATGACTGATTGTACTTAAGATTTTGACTACCCAAAAGAATGAGGTTAACTGTTTGGTTACAAAGAAATTTCAAGCCTTACAGAGATTTTCATTTGATGGCAGTCAATAAACTGAACAAAAACAATAGTAAGATTGTGCTTAAAAAAAAAATTGATAAAATTATTGTGTTGCAGATAACTAAAAATGGCAATACTTATCTATGTTACTTTCAACTGAATTCATCATAAGTTATATTAATTTTTTAAATGAGATATTTCTGCTTGGTCTAAAACTGTGAAAGAAATTTTTAGTCTCATTGCAGTGAGTGCAATGTACTGACGCTACTGTTATGATCATGATAAGAATTAACAACTGCATTTGTGTGTACAACTTACGAAATATCAAATAAAAAATAGTACTTTTTAATTGGCCTTACCAATGGATGATTCCTATTCCTAAAGGAATGTATTTAAATCTTTTTTTAATGGTAGCGTCTATATTGCTATAATGAATTGATAATATATTTATCTGGGTTATACACAATAAAATTTAAAACTTCAATCCCATGATCCCTAAATGAGATTTAATATAGAAGCCAATGTTATGCACCTGCATTATATTCTCTAAGGAGAAATATAATTCTAATTGAAGGCATTTATATTGTCTTTTATATGTCAATCTTATTTTTAGACCTTCATGGGCATTCAGCAAACTAGGTAGAGGTTCATAAATTTATTTAATAATTTATAAATATAAATATAATATGAATCCCTATATGTGGGTCAATAGTAAAATAAAATGAGAAAAAAATTGTTACTTCTTCTCTTTAAAGACTTACAACTGCAACATCCAAAGTGTGACATGACAAACTGTTTTCCTTGTCTCAGTGGTAGATGAAGGTGACTTTTTAAATTACACGTGTAATCCATGATCACAGTAGAATATCTTAGACATTTAATACGTGGTGTGATTTTTCCCTTACATCCTAATGTTGACCTGTGCCTTAAATCATTTAATCCATTCTTTATTATCACGTTATGGTATTTCTTGATTTCAGCCATTATAAACAATGCTGTAGTGAACATCCTTATACATACTCTTAGGCAAAGTTCACCTGATTATTTCCTTATTTTAGAGTAAGGTAATCCATGCATTAAAATGTACCTGTATTTTTAAAGCTTTTAGTTGATAATAAATAATATTGATTTTCATCTTCCTAAACTTTGTTTTAAACAAGGCTGATGCATTACTTCAAACATTCATACTTATGTCTCACTTCTTTGCTAAAGTTACAGGTTTGGGGTTTTGTTTGTTTGATTTTTCCTGTTCATATTATGGGGGCATTTTTCTTTATGAAACTGGAGTTCATTTTGCTCAATTTTAGAAACATGTGTGGAGCACTTGAGGGTCCTGGTGTTTTGGTTACACATTGGAGTGTTTATGGTACTGAAATTTGGCAAATGGTAAATGCAGAGGAGATAAGAAAATAAGAAGCCCATATTACCCTGCAATTTGTTCTCAATTATTTTACCTAATAAAGTAAGAGTTACTGTGTGGTATCATATCATTCTTCAAACTATTATTATTAAAATATCACCAATACTAAAATAGTCTTCAATGCTTTTTGTCTTTGAAGTTTCAGAAGTCTCTCTGTGACTTGGTTTATTTAAATATCATTGATCCCTTTAAGTGGCATTTATTTTATATGTAACATGTACTATAAGCTTTAAGGAATACAAAGTAATTTTTTAAAAAGTACCATGCTATACTTGAATAAAAACGTACCAGGTACACAGAGGAAAATGCAAATAACCATACAAAGCCTACATATTTAGTGTAATACCAATGATATAAGTGATAAATGTTTTAGAATTCAGAGGAACTAGAGTATACTGTGACCTAGAGACGTCACAGAAGGTTCATGAAAGAACTGGAGCTTGGGCTGCATATTTAAGAAAGGATAGGATTAGGCTATTAGGTAAGGGTAGTGAGGAGGAAAGGCATAGTAAGTGATTTTGAGCATAAGAGTGTTATGATGTTCAAGACAGATGAATCTGAAAATATGAAAAAGGATACATTACAATATGGAAGATAATAGAAGTAGAGGAACCATTTAGACTACTGTTTATATAATACAAATGTGAGATAATAAGGATCAAAAGGAAGAGAAAGACATTGATAAAGAAAAGGTGGGGATGGCAATAAGGGGGGAAAGAGAAATTTGATGACAAATTGGGCACTAGATTGAGAGAAAGAAAAAAAGTAAAAGAGGGTACAGGAATGATTTACCTGAGAGACTAAGAAAGTGACAATACCACTGTCACACATGGGGACTGCAGGGCTGGGGTCAGAGAGACTTGCTTTTGAGTAGATTAACTTGAGATGATAATGTGAGTGTGGAGTTGGAAACCAGACACTAGAATTGAGAGGGGGAGATCAGACCAATTTATTGTGAGTCATGATAAAGTACTATCTGCAGTCATGATGAAGTCAACCATCGAGAGGGAGAAAAAGTTGTAGGATTAGACCCGATTCTTGGAGAAATGCTATGTGTGGGGAATGGGGAGAAGCAGTAAGGTAGGAAGAGAACCACAGAGTATGTAAACATTGGCAATTCTTGTCAGGTGGCCCCAATGCATCCAGGAGATGATTCTTTTCTAAAATACGTGGGTGAACAGTCTGTAGCAAAAATCATTCTGTCAAAATTGTAGATTAGTTGAAGTTACCTTTGATTGCTTTCACTTCTGAGGCAGATTTCTTCTACCTTCTAGGAACCTCATTTTTATACTGATCTCTGACTACCCAAAGCATTTCTTCCAAACATCACTTAACTCTTGAGTTTTCCCCATCCTTCAAACTCTATAATTTCATTCTCTTTTTCTCTTTCCTTATTCTAATCAAAGAGTGAAAAAGGGAAATAATCTGATTCTCAAATTAATGTTCAACGAAAGTGAGAGAAATCGGTCATCTAAATCATCTCAAGAATGTACAGGGATCCTTTCATTAACATCAACAGGAATCTCTAATCCGTGAACTCTGATGGACCCATCCTTGAGTTGTAAGTCTCTTCTTCCAACTGTTACTCATTCAGGCAAACCACTGCCAACACTAGGAGAGTTAAGTGTCTAATATTGTGCCCACTGCTGTGGAGTTACCATCCGGTAATACCCAGTTCAATCATGTTAAAGTGGATCAATATCTGGAAAGTTCTTTGATTTTTTTCTACAATTAATTAGGGGCAGGAGCAAAGAAAAGAAATGTCAGATAAGAGAAGTGCTGAGCTAAGGCTCAGCCATAAAAGATGAAGGAGACAATAGCACCCTAGGAGAGAGGCTGGGCAGCCCTGATATTACTAGTCATGAAGCTCCCACTGGGTGGCAAAGAGCGAAAAGATGGAATGAATGGAGCTAATTCAGAGGGCTTGCTTGACCAGAGTCCACAGACGAGGTAATATTGGTTGTTGGACACTCTGACTGGAAGTGCGTCAGGCAAAGAGGATGGAGTTGAAGATGAGGAGATTTGGAATTGAAAGTATTGTTTAGAGGTAAAGAAAGGATGTAGTCATGCTGTTATGAAGGTTGATGTAGAATTAAAAAAAAAAAGTTGTATTGAAGAAAGTGGTGAACTGAGAGGCTTAGCTGTTTAATGGGCAATCTGAATATATGGAAATCACCAAGGATGATGGGACCACATAGGGTAAAAATCAAAGCATAACGTATTTCTTAAAGTTATTTATTAAAGAGAACATCAGTGTACAAGACAGTAAGAGTGATCATTTAAAAACCCATTTTCCAAAAATTTTTCTTGGCTATTTCAGAAAGTAAAAGTTTATGCATTCAAATAGATTGGAAAATACTGGGTTAACAAAGAAAACCGAATTTCTTTTCTGCTCTGTTTTCAGCATTTTTAAATTAATTAACATGGTAAAAACTCTTAAGAGGGAAAGTATATTATGCAAGTTGCTTAACAAAAATATTTTTTTCCCTCCTTCTCAGGACCCCTCAAGAAATTGGTAAAATACTGCTTTAGTTGCCCTGCAGAGGTTGACTGCATCCTCTATAAGAGGGAATAGAAATAAGGCTTCAGTGCTTTGGGCCACAGGGAGTCTGACACTGCATCAAGGCGAGATATATAGGAAGAGGTGAAATAACAAAGGACATTTTGTACTAGTGGCATGAATTTTTTTTTTTTTTTTGGTCACCAGACAAAGTAGAAAGATGCCTGCGAAGAAAGACTGAAGAATACAGAGGCAGAGCTGGGTTCTACTGAAAGTGTAGAGGAGCAAGCACCAGATGTAGATGTTATTTGCAGTCCATCAATAGTAAAGGAAGAGGATTAAGCTACATAAGAATCATCATACAAGACTGAAAATGATTTCACTGAGAGTGTGATTTTGAGGGTTTTACATAAATGAGAGATTATATTAACATCTTGTTAAAGAATTCAAAAAATTTGCAGATATGCCTATGTGTTTGGAAATAATGTTTAGAATAGTACTTAGAGAAACAGGCTGGCAACATTTTAGGTCATTATTACCATGGATGGAGATATGACTTGGGCTTATCTTCATCTAAATATCTATGTTGAGAAAAATATCTCTACATTTCTAATTAAGTCTTTAAATGAGAAAAATAGTAACTGAAATAAAAACTTCACTGTTTGATTTTCCTAGTAGATTCTGTATTTTAAAAGGAGAAAAAAACAAATAAACATTAACTTGTTTTTTACTGCGCCATTGAGTTCCTGTTGTTTGCCTTTGTAAAGTGATTCAAGTTTTCATGCAAGACTTTTCCAAATGCTCCAGCAGTGTGAATTGGGGTTTATATCTGTGACTATCTCCAAGCTTCTTTATCTGTCCTAGGCAGCAGGTTTCTTATCTGACAGCCTTATAATTATGGAAGAAACTGCATATTAATGATTCAGTGCTTACATAAACAACTGGCCTTGGAGAAATCTAATGAACCAACGTTGTAGGATTTGATTTTGCCTAATTAAATGTAAATAATGTTAAATGTTGTATATGCCAGAATTTTTGCAGAAACTTATGAATTTTTTTATGTACACAAAGCATTATGAATTCAGAGTTAACAGTTATCTTTGAATTCAGCTATTAAGATAATATGGTTTGACATCAGAGATGCTCTATGAATGGGAGGTACCAGCACACATGTGCACACTAAGTGTTTATGTATGCAAAGTATAATTTTCAATTGTTGCTCTTTTACTTTTTAATGCTCCTCCTTTGAAGTTGGCGGCTTGTACATTTTTATCTGAAGGTTTGAATCTGCATCATGCTTTGAAGGAACAAATGGCCTCCATGTGGTATTCGGTTTTCCCTTGCCTGTTGCTGTTACCGTGTATCAGTATGAAATTCACTCTGACATAGTTTTTTACTTAAGCATATGCACCTGATCCTTTCCATTGGTCCTATGCTAACACATGCCACCATTTAGGGATATGTATAATAACTGACTTTTAAAACAAGAGGGTGATGTCACTGGGAAAAAAAGTAATAATTAAGCTTATATATTAGAGTAAGATGGGAATTCCACCTTCATGGGGATGGGAGGATAGAAAGATTATCCTGTTTTTATGAGTGTTAATTTTAGAAACACTATGAAACAAAAAATAGTGCCCATCTCCAAAGTGGTACTCAGCACATAAACTTTAAAAGTATTTTGCAAAAGAAGGTGAGGCTAATGGGTTCTCTTAGAGATAACTAGCTCTGAGCCATCCCCGATCTCCTATTCAATGTACTATGTACTACTTTAGAGCAGTTGCATGTATTGATGACATGGTTATATAAAAGCAGTAGGCCATAAGTACGACAGAGAAAATATTTTGTGTAAAATAATAAGTCAGAAACTTTGCCTTTCTTAGAACTGGATTCTCTAATCAATACAGTCATCCTGGTCCTTTATGGTCCTATGTTGTTCTACTTTTAAAAAATTGAATCAGTGAAAAATCTGGGTAAGCTCACTAATTACATTTTTGAATTGGCCTTTTTTAAGTATTTGTTCACTGAATAAGGACAACCTCTCTCTAAATCTCTAAACATGTACAGCAACATTCACCTACATTTTCTCTCAAAACCTATGTGGTATAACAAATATCTCAGGTGAAACTCAGGTCTGATCAACCTCAAAATTGGTCTAGGGATGTCATACACCTTCTCTGTTATAACAGGTAAGTTAATTTTAAGCTAATTTTCTTTACTAAGACTCAATTTCTCCATCTGCAAAATAGAAATAATGATACTTATGGTTGTATTTTTGAATAAATGGAATGGCACATGAAAAGCAACTAGCATGTATGTTGTATACACCCAGGATAGAGTTATTCACTCTGATTGCAGATACCTCTCCTGGAGTCCAGTATTCCTATCCCACCATTGCCGTCAGACAGCACTCAGGAAAGACTAGGACACCATCACATTTTCTGATACCACAGAGACAATAACTGTCTGCCTATTTTGTGAAAAATTAATTATTTTTAGAAAAGTTTCAAAACAGAAGCAAAAACTCTTTAAAAATGAACCAATACTTTAAAACATCTCACTTTTAGTATGCTACCCACATAATATATACCATGGACATTCAGCATTTCCTTTAATAACAATCCATGCATGTCATTTGTTGGGTGCTAACTATCTCTGAAACATTGTTCCAGGTGATGAAATGCAAGCAGTGAACAAGATGACAAAAATAAATCAATGCATAGACAACGATCGATCTCTGATGAAAATAATTCTAGTGGTAGCTATTTCAGATAGAAGGATTGGAGATGACCTAGCAGTGGAGTTGATATTTCTTCTGAGGTCTGGATTATGCAATAATTAGCTATGAGCAGATACAGCAGAGAAGTGCTTCTGACAGAGAACAGCAAGAACAAAACTTCCAAGGCCATAATCAATTAGTTGTTTGAGAAATGGAGAATAACTCAGTGTGGCTGGAGCACATTGAATTGAGGCCTAGAATGGAGAAAGATAAGGACTATTCTAAGTGGTACTGTTCTCTTAATTTAAATTTTTGACTGTCAATTGCTAGTATATATAAATACAATTGATTTTCTACATATATTTGTTCTGTATCCTGCAATCTTGACAAATTTGCTTGTTAATTCTTGTAGCCCTTCTCTAGTTCTCACTGCATTTTCTACTTACGTGCTCATGTCATCTAAAAATAAAGATGGTTTTCTTCTTTTCCAGTCTGATGCCTTCCATTTTTCTTGCCTCACTTTACTGACTAGAACCACAGTACAATACTGAGCAGAAGTGGGGGTGTGGATGTTTCTGTCTTGTTCTCAGGGAGAAAAAATTTAATACATTGTTAGCTGTAGGTATTTTGTAGACGCCTTTTATTAAATTGAAGAAGTTCCCTCAGAATCCCAGTTGGCTGAGTTTTTATTGTAAATGGCTATTGGATTTTGTCAAATGCTTTTTTCTTCCTTTATTGAGATAAGTCATTTTCTTTTTTGTTGTTAATTCAGTGAATTGCATTGTTTGATATTTTAATGATAAATCAACCCTATATTCCTGGGATAAACCCCATTTGATCATATTGTATCATCTTTTCTACATATTGTAAAATACATGTTGAAATTATGTTAAAATTTTACATCTATGTTCATAAGAAGTCTAATTTGCCACTAATCTCACTCATATATTTTTCATCTCAGATATTGTAGCTTTCCTATTTAGAAGCTTGATTTAGGTGGGTTTTTTGGTTGCTTGTTATTTTATAATCTTAACTGTAAAAAGAAGTCTCTTTTTAACTTTTTAACACATAGAATGCAATTATAAAAACTATTCTAGTTCCTGTCTGCTCAGTCTACTGCCTGTTTTTACTGATTGATTATTCATTATGTACATCATTTTCCTGCTTCTTTGCATGTCTGGTAATCTTTGATTGGATGCCAGACATTGTTCATTTTACTTTATTAGATGCTGCATATTTTGTATTCCTATAAATATTCTTGAGTTTTTCTTTGGAACAAAATTAATTTACTTGGAAATTGTTCATTCATTTTGGGTCTTTCATGATGACTCTTTAAGATAGATGTGGAACAGTGCATAGTCTAGGGTTAATTATTTCCCACTGAGGCAAGACCTCCTCAAGTACTCTACCTAGAATCCCATGGATTATGAGTTTTTCCTCCCTAGCTGGTGAGAACAGGCATTATTCTAGACCCTGTATGAGCCTTGACACTGTTCCCTTCAAACCTACTGGTTAGTTCTTTCTCTGGCCTTGGGTGGTTCTTCATATGCAGACCCTGATCACTGCTCCATTAAGTTTTTCCTGCCAGTCTCTGGGGCTCTCTCTCTTCATGCAGATCTCTGTTTCCTCTGGTACTCTGCCCTGAGACATATACTTACCTTCGTCTTCCCAGACTCTTGGGTCTTTCTCCTCAATGCAAGAGGAATGCTGGGTTCCCTAGTGTTTTTCCTTGTACCACAACCTGGAATCTCTCCTAAGGCAGCAAAATGTGGCAGTAATACAGCTTACCTAATTGATTTCCCATCTTCCCTGAATCACTATACTTTGCTGCTTGATTACCATTGTCTTGAAAATTTTTTAAATTTTTTTTACAGTTTGTTTGTTTTAGTTATGTGGGCTTGGAGGGTAAACCTAGTCCCTCCTTTCTCATCTTGGCCAGAGGTAGAAGTCATTCATTTGTTGGTTTTTGTTTTGTTTTTATCAGTGGAATAAAAAGCAAAGTCATCAGCTGAAAATGAGAAGAAGTGGAACAATGTGTTTTAACAAGAGAAGTAAAGGCATGAAATAGTTTGCTCAGAGAGTAGTCAAGCAAAACTACTCCTGAAAATGTATTAAGATTGCTAGGCATTATATGTAAAATTAAATAGCTCCAAACTAAGGGGTATTATGAAAAGGGTTAAAATAAATTTGTATAAATTAAAACATCTTTAATTCTTCATGTTAAGCTTGCCTTTATTTTTCATCTAAAGCATAGTACTAGGGCTTGCATGTCCAATTCTATTTGTAGTTTAAAGGAAGAAAGATTTAATGACTTCAATTAATTGAAAAGGAAATGCTTTCTGTTGTCAGTATTGAAAGGAAAAATGTAGAGTGGGCTGATAGTTTTCACAAATATTTATTACAAAAATACAATCTTAGAAACTGGGGTTACTAATGTATAGGAAATGTCAAATGAATAACTGGATGCCTTTAAATGACTGCTGAGTTGACTGAAGAAAACTGATGGGCATTATTTTCTATACAAGTTGTTTGCCTTTCTACCCAATGCAGGCCAAATTCCATAAGGAACATGTTAGCTCTAACTATAGCACATGTTAGTTTTAATCTTTTTGTTCCCCAAGATTTATCTCTCTCTTTACATTTTTACATCTTTTGATAAATCTATTTTGTGATTTCCTCAAGAATGCTTGCTTTTATTTTTTTTCCCGGATACCAAATATGTAACACAGAAACTATGTTAGCTTTTGATTTACATCTTCCTGGCTTTATGTCATTTATAGTATATGTAGACTATGTTTTCACTTTGAGTTATTTAGTTTATGCCACTGGATCAAATGAAAATAAGTTTATGCTTTTGAGTCATGGTGGATTTAATATAAAAACCTGAAGAAGTGGGTTTTTTTTGGATTTAGGATTTAGATTTTGTATTTTTCTTAATCCTTCTTGCCATATGTAATTAATAGTCATTAATTTTATATGGATACCAATGCTTTTATATTTTTTGCCAAATTTCCCAAATGCTTGAATAAATTATTTTATTTAATGTTTTTTAAAATGCCTATTATGTGCATAGCACTATAGCAGACCAGAGGAAGCAATGACAATATGTGATCACTGCCCTCACTAAGAATTCACTTTTAATATTAAAACAAGATTTATACAAATTAAACAAAAGGAGAAATATGAAAAATTTGAAAACCATCTAATTGCTGATTATTTCCACAAATAATAAAAGTTTTAGATATTCAAGAGACAAGATACAATTGTGAAATGGACCTGGAGGTCATCATTATGGATGTACTACTGAGACAGACAGTGGAATATGAATCATATTTGGAGGGTAATAAACAGTAGGGAAGGCAACACAGACAGCATTTTGGGCACCAAGGTGGAGAAACCCATGGTTACATGGCAGGGAAATGGAAGGTGGGGACAGCGTAGCTGGAGCAGAGAGTTTGCATTGGGAAAAGGTAAGACTGAAGATGAATTTGGGTGAGATTGTCAAAGGCCTTAAAGTCAAGGCTAATGCAAATTTCAGACTATTTCAGACACCTGATTAGCCTTCCAAAGGCTCTTCCAAGTATTATTGGGTAGAAAAAAATCACTTCTCTTTCCAATTAACAGCAAGCCATTAATTTATGCCATTCACGGGCAGCTGAATGTTTCATTTTGGTCAGTCTTGCCAATTTGAAAGTGTCAGCCTAAGTCCTTTAAGCTCACCCTGTGATATTTACGCCCCTGAATTCTACAAATTATCCATTAAACATATTCACAGGCATCTTTATTTATCTATATAATGATTTAATCTAGAACTAGATGGACCTCAAAGAAAGAATTTTCCTTTCTTCCTAAATGTTCACGTCTATTTAAAGTTTTATCTGACCATTTTGCTTATTTTTAAAATGTTTTCCTGGCCTTATTTTTTCTGACATTGTGACATGATCTAAGAGTTGTAAATGACATTGAGGAAGAACAAAGCAACCCAGCAGTTGCAGAGAAAGCACAGTATATGCCGTGATTTTCTGCTCTGGAGAGAGAAACTGATCAATGATATGCTACAGTGATTTTACCAGAAAGCCTGTTTATTGTTTTGGCTTTAGCACATTAAAACTAGCAATGGTTCAATGAGAAAAGGTCACGTTAAGAATTTTCTTGCCCACTATAAAGTTCCTTGTTGGTTTCATAGATAGTTTCCCCTTCAGGAGATATGTGCTCAAAAGGGAGATTTCTGAACCCAAGAGAACACGTTTTCAGTTGAAAAACTATGAAGAAGCCCACAACACAGTGAATGAAACATCAAGAAAATGCAAACATCTTTATGGTGGTGGAATTCCCTAAATACAGTGCAAGGCTCTTCTGATACAAAACAGCTGTTTTTCATGTGTATCTACAAGCAGGCACAAGGAGAAATCCTGCTCAGACACCTTAAGTCATTTCAAATCAGCTTAAAGCATCTTTGGCGCACTTAAATATTAATGAAAGTCAACAAGCAGTGAAGTCTTTGCCCTACAGGGACTGTCACTGGTCAGCTCCTTGCTGTTTGTTTCTGAGTTAATCAAATTACTATATCATTGGTGTATTTGTACCCTCCACCATTAATGATGAGTGTCTTTGGGGGAAAAAAAAAAAGAGGATGTCTTGGTTTAATGGCACATTAATCCTGTGGGAGATGGGGGAGGGCCACTCTTTTACCTAGACTGCCCTTGTGTGTGCGGTGGAAGTGTAGATGAAGATCACTGGCGGAAATCAACCTTTAATAAGTCACTCTAAAAGCCACTTCACTTCACATTATCCCAGCCAGATAGGAAATACGCATGCAAAGAAGAAAAAGAAGCCATGAAAAGAAGAATTTAATGATGTTCATTTCTTAATTTGGTTCCTCTGATGTAGTATCTAGATATTAGTACCATTCTTAATATGCATGGAAGTGGCTTCAGAAAAATCACTCCTCCTGTAGAGCTAATTGTTATCAAGTGAAAAACATGTTCCGGATGATACTGATACCACTTATTTGCACTTGGCAAAACACAGCTTTCTTTCCAGCATCAAAATGGTTAAAACGAAGAAGCCAGGTTATTACACATTTCAATTCCAGAGTCAAATATAAAAATTTCTATTATAGGGACAATTAATTACATCTCAAAATGGCAAATGTGCATCCTTGTCAGGTAGAGTGTACTCTGATGGCCTTTCCTCAAACACTGAATGTGGAGATTTGATCTCTTCTAATGGTGCTGAGAAAAGGGTAATTACGCTATGGTCAAAGCTAATTTGCTTTCTGCCAGATGAACTGTTGTATTTTATTGTACGCTGACATTTTAAAGTAATTACGGCACTGTTGACCTTAGACAATTCCAGTTGTATCGCTGTCTACAGCTGCAGCGCTCGGTCTACCTTTGGCTGGCAGACAGTGGCTGTAACGAGGTAATGACACGGACAAAGAGCACCATATGGGGCTCCTTTGAGATACACAAAGCCCAGTGAAAGGAAACAAGAAAATTTTAACATCATCATTACAGTCACACATCTTTACAGCCATAAAGGATCCTGTCCACACATGCTTGTGCGCATGCACATACACACACGGAGACGAAAATAATCTAAACACTTTGCCTGCTTGTATCTTAGGTGTGTGCGTGGGTGTGTATGAGCATGCGTGAGAGTGTGTGTGTGTGCGTGTGTGTTTCTTTTGTAAATGGCAGCATGCATCAAGAAGAAAAAGAGATCAGGTAGAACTGAACATGACGGACTGGTCTTCCTCTGACACGAGTTCAAAGGCTAAAGACTATTGATTGAGATAAAAGCCCAGGTTCTTATCTAATGTTAAAGACACGCCTTGTTGTCTGAAAGCCGTGCACATAATTAGGCAGAAAGAAGAGCACTTCAGCCAGAAAATCACTATAAATTGAGCTTCATTAAACTTAGATATTAGTTAATTTAAAGAAAGAAGTTCTTATTCACTGATATATTTTAATGAGCTATCTGGCTGTCTTTTCAATGGTAAGAAATAAAAATGTGTTCAGTGTTGGGTCTGGCTAATGTATCCCTGCTAAGACAGCAAAATAGATGAATACCACTCAAAAAAAAAAAAAAACTTCATCCTCTCAAGGAAAAATGTACAGGATATTGAGCTATGAAATTATTGCCACGCAGAGGTGGGAGAAAAACTGAGCTTTACCATCATGTTAAATATTTTATTCTGTTTATTAGGAAATGTGAAAATGGACTATGGAAACGGGAGCACGCTTATAATAAGCTGTGGGTGTTGCCTACATCATAGCTTATGGCCTACTTATGTGACAATTACATGGAGCAAAAAAAAATCAATTTATTTCCTTTTGAATTACATTTATATCATTCAGGGTTTTTTTTCCCCCCTAGTAATTATTGGAAGGGCGCTTGTGTCATTATCTTACTGAGGAAAAAAATTAATTTACAAATTATGTTACAGACAAAGTAGAGATTGCTCTAGTGTCCTCAATTTATTTTTAACCGTGAGGTTTATTTTCCCCCTAAAGTTTGTTGGTTTCTCCTAGCTTTTTTCACTTGCATTAGCATTCAGAGCTCTCTATGCCAATAGAGCTGTGCTTTTTTTTTTTTTTTTTTTGAGGCAGTGTTCATTTGATAGAGTTACTAAAGAATTCCCATTCAAAATTGGAATTATACAGAATTAAAGTATATATTAAAATGGTCATGTTTGTGATGCTTACTTTTGGTGGCATGTGACTGAAAATTTACCTTGTTTATAACTCAAGTGAGAGAAGTTCTCAAGTAGATGCAGTAGTCTTTTCTTAAGTTGCATTTTTGTTTTACCTTTAAAACTTAGGGAAAACTGACCTATATACAGTACTCATTGTGAAGGGCTTAGGAAATATTAATGCTATTTTTAAAATCCTTGTAACTATTGAATTCTGCTTGAAACTTCTGGTATTGTTAGAATGACTTAACTATTCTGGCACTGTAATTTTCGGGAAAATACACCTAATCAAGATCATATATTGAAAAGAAAGGTGGCCAACACATTTTAGAATGTGGAGGAGCAGTAATACAAAAGCAATGCAAGCATCTGATGTGGTATACTACAAACCTGAAATCCCACCACGTTTGCTCTTTGAGGATTCAGACCTCAGCCCAGCACTAGGTAACACATTCGGAAATATGAACAACCTGTCTATCTGTATTCTCATTTTCTGTTGTTATTAGAGATAGTACTTCACACCTAAGAGCTAAATGTTGCATCTTTAAATATTCTCGATTTAAAATTTTCACTACATTTCTTAATGAGTAACACTATGGAAGCCCACCATTTCATACTTAACAGAAACTTTTAGAACATATTTATTTCTTCAGGAGTATACATATTGATGTGAAATTAGTATTTTACTGCCTAATTTTGTCTACTCTTCAACTCCTAAAAGGTAGAAAAGGATAATAAAGGAAAAGAAGGCTTTCAGAAAACTGCATTTAAAAAAAAAAAAGAGGAAAAAAAGAATCTTGATCGTATTTCTGAAAGACGGGACGGAGATACAGGAGTCCAGAGGAGTCACGGAATCAGGAAACGGCTCTGATGGATTGAGAGTGAGTGGGAGAAAGAAGGAGAGTGACAAGAAGTAAGAAATCACTTCCCCGAATTAAGAGTGAGCGATGCAGTGAGAGAAGCAGAGAGACAGATAGATGGAGTTGGAAGCACAGATAAGGAGGCGCTGCACTGTGGAAGCAGGGAGACTGGAAAAGACCTTTGCACAATAAAGAAGGTGCGTTGCATGCAAACTGGAATGTTAATGGTGATATCTGTGACCGGATTCTATAAATATCCCAATGATTCTGAAGCTGACAGAATACTAATAAAAATAAAGGAATAAAGGAAACAAAGCACACACAAAATAGAACAAAAGGCATGTAATAGGTCCGGGTTCTAATCCTTCCTGTTGATTTCTTTTCCCTGTTACACAAATGTCTCAACATGACATGCCAGCATCCTTTCTTCAATTCTGTTCTATGAAATGGGATAGGTACGGAAGACCTGAAAATTTCTGAAATAACCGCAAGACGGCTGTAAACCAAATCTCAGTAATTATACTGATTATTTGAAAAAAAGAATTTTTCAAATCATTACAAGGTGGCAGAGAAGGATTTTTTTTCCCTATTTGATGAAGACTGTGAAACAAAACCAGAGTCGAAAGTGGGAGGGCAGCTTTCTGGGAGGGTAGTATTTTAAAGCAAGCACTTGAAAGTCTTTCGAAAAGTTTTAAAGATGAGTCGGAAGCAAAATGATTCTCCCAACTCGACTTAACATGAGCTAGTTTTCCATGCAAAGCTATTTTGAGCCATAAAAAGACAGTAACTCTAATCAAGTATACAGATTCATTAAGGGCCATACTAGATCGAGGTCAAATATGCGACCCTCCAATCTGGGTGCACTTAGCTGAGGCAATACTATCTCATCATTACTATCTTGAATTTATTGTCCATGAAATAGGCTGTTGCCTGCTTTTCTATCAAAACAAATATAAAGACTAATCCAGCACGTAAAAATGTAAGTCAGAGTATTGAATCTTCTTTTAGCTGGACTGGATATACTGCAGAGCAAGAGAAGTCTGCATACCATTTTTTTAAACATCTTCCATAAAATAATGTATTTTCTCTCCTAAAGAGCCATCGCATAGAGTGACTTTTATTAATTTCAGGAAATGGAAACCAACCTTTGTATATCTGCCTTTTTTAAAATGTCATCTGTGCAGGAAAGTTTTGAGCAGTGTTCGTATGTTGCCTATCCAGAACAAAATGGGCTTGGAAAACAAGAGCACAGGGGTCTAAGGAAAACGTAAAAGATTAAAACACCAGTGATGTTAGGAAGACTAAGCGTAAAGGTAAGCATTAAAGGTTTGTAGAAATTTTCGGCTTAAATAGGAAAAGTACATATGTCTGTATTAATTTTCACATATTTACATGTTTTATTACTTCACAAAGCTTTAAGGTGAACAATCCTGTTATCAAGAAGACTTCTTTCTTTCGACAAGTGATGTCTAGAAATTAGTTTGCCACTGATTTAATCAAAATGCTAGGTTTACATGTTATTTTAGCATTTTCACATTCAATGACTTTACTGGACATTTATATAAGGCTTAAAAAAGAAGCAATTCAAGATTATTACAAAGTTAATTAAATTAAATCAAATCTTCAATTACTCTGAATTTCCTTTATTAGATAAAGTCTGGCCTTCAGTAAAACTTTTTTCCCTTTTCTATCACAAGGTAAAATATTTCTTGTTATAATGTGGACCAGCTGCAATTTCCAATTGTGCCAGAAAACTGTTCTGGTGCTGGTTGTTATTAGATAATGAATTTTACATAGATTAGCCTAAATTAAGAGTCATGAGGAAATTCTTTCTTCCATTTCTTTTTTTTTTTTTTTTTTTCCTTTTTCTGAATGATAAGTAACTGTCAGTGTGTGGACGCCTCTTTTCAAGGAAGTGTGAAGCTGTCACCCTGCTACATCTGCAGGACAATCCAGATGTTACATATACGAAATCCAGGTCTCGGTGTGGTGATGATTGTCAAATGAGAACAACCTTATTGTATGCCCGCGTCTCCATAAAATGACAATTTTGGGAGAGTTGAAGGAGGCCAATATCTTTCAATTATCTTAAACCAGTATTTTTTTCTCTGTTAAGTTTGCATTACCTTCGTCTAGGTTTGTATTAAAAATATTTTAACGTCAGTTTTGAAAGGGAATGAATGCTACCTCGTGATCAGGTTTCATTAGTACTTATGGAGAAAAAAAAATGCTTATATTTTAGAGGTTTTCTCCAATCAGAGCTATTGAGGATGACAAATTCTGATCTGAGGACAGTGTACGTGCCACGCTGGCATCCCAGCCTGTTTATGCAGGTAATGGCTGGTTTAGGACACCTCTGAACTGTCACGTACCATTTGAATTAATGAGGCCACACAGGTCTAAGGTCTCTAAAAAGGCCTCTCTAGATTAGGGTCTATTAAACCTGCCACAAGCTGCTTAGTGTTATAAAAGTGACAATACAGCCTCTTTTGGCTTCGCATTTTGTTCTTCTCTTTTTTTCCATCTCCTTTTTAATTTTCTTTCAGACTATTAAAAAAATATTTTCTTATTCTTCAGTCAACACCCGGCTAACTTATAGCAAAGAAATGCCTATAGATTTCTCAGACACTTCACTTCTTTAAAGAACACCAATATGCCAAAGGAGGGGAAAAAAAAGTGACATCAAGATACAAATTAGGTAGAAAAGTAGGTTTAAGAAACTGCATGGTAATTTAATAAATGAGGCAGTTAATGTTATTTTGTTTTGTCTTATTATAAAAGATTATTAAATATAGCTACATTTTTAGCTCAGTAAAATAATAGAACCTGCAAAAAACTAGCCTTATAATTAAGGATAAATAGAAAGCATTACCTCTGCTTAAGCATAATCCAATATTTAGCTGAGGGAATAAAATATCATGGCATGCTCATATGAAAAGCACAAACACCCACAAATAAAGAAATGTAATTAGCATTCTTTAAGGGTCACATTTAACATCATTCTCCTGACAATAATTTTATTGTCACAACACTGGCTTCATATTTTGTTGCGTATCCTTTGTTTGCTCCCTGTATTATGTCAGAACTCTTCTTCAGATGACAATAGTTTTTTCTGGACCGTGAATATTATTGCATTAACTGGACTTTTGTTTTTGCTCAGAAAAATGTGAGTGCAAAAATCAATTTAACATCTCCAAATCTATTAGGTGCTTAGCCTTTAATTTGCTGCACATTAACATTAAATGGTCAAAATATGCGGTTATTTTTGGAGTGATTATTATGATTGTAATAAGGCCTGACACTTGCGCCACTTCAAACACGCAACCACCAACAGTTCCATTACAACAAAAGAGCTCCCAGCATAACACATTTTAATAGTCAGAAGAGTTGTGAATTCACAGCTTTGCACAGCAGGTGTGGCTGCACATCTTTGCACCCCTAAATACACTTGCTCATCTAATCTGACAGATTAGACAATGGCACAAAACCTCCATCACCGAGGTCTAAACAAAGACCTCATTTCGGAAGAGACAAAGCTTCACGCAGGCTGTGTTGCCACTAATAACTTTTCCGAGCGGAAAACAATGTATATTTTATTAATGAAAAACAAATGACGGCAGGGAAGATGAATGTCTTGGCTTTTCTGACATTTGAAATAATTTGCTTTCCCTTCCCTTTTGTGCCTTTAATATTTACCTTCATATCAATCTTTATGCAATTTTGTTAATTAGCTACGGTGCTGGCAGCGAAAAACCGGAAGGCGTCAGAGTCCAGGACCTTAAAACCCAGTTTGCAGGGGGAAAACGATTTTGCGATTTATTTTGTGAGTAAACTCTACCAGAAAGCATCACCTTAATTAGAGCCAGAGGTGAAATGGACTTCTGGGCACCCACCCTTGGGTAGCAAGGCACTTGGCAGAGGGTTTCAAGTAAGCAAAGGCGACCGGATTTTCTATTCAACTTCATCACAGCTGAACATTCAAAAGTGAGACTGGAGATGAGCGTATTTGCCATAAGGGAATGGACTGAGCATTAATGGGCTCGGGGGGCTTATTTGGAGGCAGCTGCACTTATCATGAATCAGGAAAGGGAAATAGCAGCCCTGGTGTGCTGCAGGTCAGTCGCAAATGTCGACTTGAGAGAGTCATAAATCTCCACCCTGACTTCAGACTATGACTTGCAGCACACCCTTCTAGCATTTTCCTAGAATTTAAAGATTATGCAAGGTATATTGTGAGTGCGTCCGATGAAAATATTAATTTAGAGATCAATCGTGTAAGTGCTCTGAAGCGGCGGCTTCTGCGCAGTTACACTTCAAACGGGACAGGCTGCTAGTTTTGTCAACAGTAGGAGGTCATGGAAGGCTGCCAAAGAAAACAAGCCTTTTTCAATAAAATGCTCTTGGTTCTAAGTAGTCACAGCCTATCTCCTGTACTGTTTTATGACTGATGTTTAAACTTTGATATGTTGTCTTTTGCTGACAATTCCTTGAGTCAGAAATCTTAATCATAAAATGAAGTGCGGCACACACTCCAGAAAGGCAATTAATCACAGCAAACTCCAGCAAGTTCAAATAATTTTGTTATTTTTGCCAAGGGGGAGGGGAGGCAAAAGACAATGATAAAAGTTACAGTGTAAACTATTTCTCTTTCTTTTTTTCTTTCTTTCTTTTTTTAAAAATGTATTTGTTGTTTCCTGAAAGGAACATATGACATATACTGGTAATGAAAACCTTGAGCTTTTTAAAAAAAATGATAGAAGTTTCCCACTAAAGGAATGGTTTTATTAATGATAATAATAAGGTGCAATGTCATTTTCATTCATCAATATGGTGTCATTGATCCTAAAACAAAAGTATTCTACATTTGTCTCTTTGTGAAGTTGGATAAAAATGTTAAAACATGAGATAAAATGCAAAATGGATATTCAGATTTGTCATATACTTAATAACCTAAACTGGAAATTAATGCATTTGAAAATAATTACCCAAGTAAGGAAAATGCAAGTTGATGTAATTAATTTCCAAAACCACTTCTCACTTGTAGGGCAAGTATTTTGCTAGAGAACTCGTTACTAAAATTTGCATTCGCATTTTCTAACTAAAGATGCCTCTTTTGAAACTAGAAATCCACTAATGGCCTTGTATCTTACAGGTTGGAAAGTAAAACACAATGAGTTATAAGCACCAAATTCTATTAAATGGGTTCAGGGTAGTACTAAGTATATATTCCATGTTCATCATTGTGATTCATAAGGAAATCTTTGTCTGACTCTTTGATTTTTTACCTTTTCTTATCATTCAAGCCTTAAAGATATATAAGAACAAATGCAAATTAAAAATAATATAAATGTGGATTTCATATATTCTTAATGATATCCTTGAATTGTAAGATGTAATTAATATTACAGAGTGCCTGGAGAACCTAGGTAGAAACAAAATGAGAATTTAAGTCTCAATATTAGACGTGTTGATGCAAAACTCACAGGTACCTTTCTCGCTTGCTCCTTATTTTCTCAGAGTATGGTTCAAGTGTTTTAATACTTGTCTTGGTATCCTGACTGGCTTTAAAAGTAACCTGTGCATGGAGAACTCTGACACCTTCGGTGCAGGCATTATCAGCACAGCGATATCTGTAGGCTATGCATGGCCACCTTTATTGTTTTACTGTTTTAAAAGCTATGTTCCACTTTGAAATTACATTAAGAATATAAATTTCAACCTCAAAATTATGATTCTCCACAACAGAGCTAGAATGTGTGCTTTGCAGCACGAGATCCCTTTCATTTAATATTAAGCATTCATCCTCTTGTGGTTTTTTTCTATTTTTGAAAACTATTTGAAATGAATAGACATGCACCATAGGATTCTAGACCCTGTAGAATCCCAGAGCCTGTGCAGACTGAAGCCTAGCAGCCTCTTGTGCAGACACTGCCAGCAGAATATTTGAAGTTGGTGCCGCTTAGGAAGGGGTGATCTTCACAGAAAAAAACAGAATTTATTAAAAAAAAAAAAAAAAAAAAACTAAAGCCATTTTACCCCTAATCATAGAGAAGCATTAAAGATCTTAAACCATAGCTGTGATAGGGCAATTTTTTTCTGGCATACTTTTTAAGTAAAGGCTAGTGTCTGCACAATTTAGAACGAAGGCCTGATGTTCTTATACATCCCATATAGTCTCATTTTAAAAGCCATCTGCTGTGTGGTCTTCCCTAGTCCCAGTCTGTCCGCTTCTTTAAATAGCTAAACTGAATGGAAAAGCACAGAAATTATTTTGAATTGATGTGAAATACACCTTGTTCCAGCTGTCCTATGACATGGCTGAGACTGGCCATCATGCATTTAAGTTGATCCCTTTATACTAGTCTATGTAGAATACAAGCCCAGACTCTTTCTTTCTTTTTTATAATCATCATTGCTTACTTTTAACCATACACATGGGAACAAAAGTCATCACAAAGCATTAAGAAAACAGAGACAATGAGAGACAACGTTCTTGATCATTGGATGTCTTTCACTGAACCAGTTTAGAGTTTTGATTCAAGTTTTCGCTGTGAATTAACTCTAGAGTTTTATGGTACAAAGGAAACAGGATGCTCTTCCATTTGGTTAACACCAATTACAGAGTTCTAACACTAAATCTAGATCTAAAGACACTGATTTTATGAATTGAAACTGAATCTAATTGCTTACCAGTAAGAAATAGTATATTGTTATGATGTTAAAAAGTTTGGAAATGAGAATGAAGAAAAACATTTCATTATACAAGTAGGCTATTCTCTTTTTTTGAGTTTTTCCCTCTTATAGTCATGATACCGAGAATCTCCATTGAAAAGATTTGGCAATTTCTAAATTTGGTGGGTGATTAGTACTCTATGATCATCATCACTTGACTGGGAAAATCCTGAGCACAGAGAAAGAGAGATTAGAAGAGAGAACTATCATGTGAGAGTTTGGGGACACAGTTGGCAAAGTCTGAAAACAAGGAAGCTTATTTACCTGTTAATGTTCATGAATGAGTCAACAGTTGCTGTGGACATTTTATGACATAGGTCAGCAATCCATTATACAGTAAATAATTGTAGATCATCATAGAGAATTCAGGCATTATGTTATCTGCTGACATTGGAAACCTAAGATACAGTCCTTATCTTCCAAAGAAACCCAGAGTATAAGAGGAAAATTCACATCAGTTCCTGGTTTTCCACCAAAACATTTATGACCCTCTGTGGTCATGGTCTGCAACCACAATGAGGTCCACTGGGCTGCCTGGTGAGCTCTCTCACCAATTCTTCAAAGCAATGATTTCAAACTCAGTCCCATCTCTCCAAAACATTTACCCTAACCCCAATCCCTCACTCCCAGGAAATAGCCTTTTTTCCCTTCTGCAGGGAAAATAGAAACCACTGAGAATCAATTCCTTCAACTTGCTGACATTCCACATATACTGAGTCCTCTTTCTCTTCTCTCTTGTCACTTCTATCCCTCTATCAAAATTCTTGCCTCCAGTGCTGCACATGGATAACTTTCAGTCATTCTCTGACTTGACCTTGACATAAGTTGACACTAAAAAGGACTTTATCATTCTCAAAAAATATTCCAACCCTTGCCCTCTTCTCACCCAGCCATCTTGTCTGAATACTACACTTTCCGCGAACTACTTTAGTTATTTGTATTCTAGGAATTTTGCATGGTTTTTTTCCTTTCTTTGCTCCTCAAATACAGATTTTTAATGGGATTCTATCTTTAAAAAATATGAAAGCACTATTATAAAAACTAGCATAGCAAGGGAGATGGAGATTTTTGTTTGTTTCTTAGTGGCTAAGGAAATTTTAAAAAATTGTTTGCCTAGCAGTATTTTTCTATACCTCAATTTCTTTTGTAGTCAACCACAATATTCAGTTAATGTCCATTGTGTACAAAGCACCACACTATGTACTAAAAAGAGTTCTGCAGGCTTTTCGCCCTGTCTACAGGATTAACACTTATGTCCATTTTGAAAGGCTCACACTAAGCCCTTGCTATCATTACTAGCGCATAGGAGCACATCAACTTTTGATTTAGTTCAATAGTGGGGCAGAGGTTTTGCCAACTCCATGAACTTTTTCAAAAGCCCTCTCAAGTCTTATGTCATGGGTACAGCCACATCCATCAGTAACAAGAATTTATATAGACTCTGGAAACTAATTGACCCTCAAGATTTTCTGTTAAAAAATAAAAAATAAAATGAACTTAATACATGGCAGTAAGTTATCTGTACAAGTAACTTAGCCTACAAAAATATACTGAATGTATGTTAAGAGATGACACTTTTCATATGCCTTGCCCTTGTCCTTAGGTCAAATATTAAAGATGTCACTTCAGTGCTTCATGTTGGAGCCATGATGCAGGGGTGGTTGGACTTGCACATGGACTCTTATTACACAGAAACCATCATAACATTTTAATGAAAATGTTTTACATAATGAATTACGAGGTGTTCTAGGTTGCTATTGGTTTTTTTTTATTTCACCAATACAGAAATTTCTTTAAAAAAGTAAATACACAACTCATGAGCATTTTAAATATTTGGAAAGAAAAGTACAGATTCTGATTAGTTTACCAACTATATGCTCAGGGCATGTGTGTTACCCAGAAAGTTTTGCTAAAATAACTAGGTTTTACTCTTGTACTCTGGGGGATTTCTCAGTAGAATCATCATCAGGATTATTTATGCTGCTTTGTGACAGCAGAACATTGAACTATCAGTGTTAGTGGAAAGAACATTCATTGAAGAGATCACGAAAATGATGGTTGGCACCTTTGTAGAACTGATGTTCCCATGAATTGTTTTTCTTATGGAATGTAGGGTAGAGCTCTCTTTCCATTTCCATGTTAAGGGATGAAACACACAAAAATAAAGGAAAATTAAAAATTAATTTGGAATTCTACCTTCTGAAAATCTATAGAAATGGGACATTTACCAGCTTCTCATGGTCTTCACTAGTTTATGAAGTAAGGTCTTACGATCATAAGCCATGATGATGGGAGAGAAAAGAAGACTAAATTAAAAAATTTTGACTCAATTACTCCACCATTTTATAGCCTGTACCCATGTTTTGCTCTCTTAATCTACTAGATCCAGACAGCAGGGGATGGAGCTAGGAAGATAAGTAAAGATGTAACCTGCTGGAATGGAGGTAGAGACATATGAGAATGTGTTTTCCTGCCTCCAGTAACATTTGACAGAGAAATCAGAGTAGATACCATCTTCATTTTTATCCTTTTACTCAAATAACACCTTGACAAATTACCTTCACAGGATATAGAGACAAAATAAAGAGGATGCAGGCTGGTAGTAATGGGTTTGGACAGGGTCTTGCAAGGGCTCCAGATATCAGCTTCACAGATTTTGCTGCTTTGCCCACTTTAAAGACATCTATTGTATAATAGGCTTTTTAGTATCCCTGATAACTACTAGGTTGATCATTTAAACCTTCTTATCATTTAAGAGTGATCCTCCTTCATTGCTGAACCATCACAGTGAGAAGAATAAGACATGCCATATATATGGGAAGGGGACATGATAAATATGATATTTAGAGGGAAACTCTTACAAAATAGGCAGCTTTAATTGATCATCAGAGTTAGAAATGTAGGCATGAGAGAAAAAAAAAAGAGGCATGAGAACCTTGTTTTAGTAAGTCACATAATTTGGCAAATAAAGCACACTGGGTAATTTAGGAATTTGTGGATTTATATTATAGAATATTAGAAATGATCCAACAGGGTCCATTACTCAAATAAGGAAATTGAGTTCAAAAGAACAAACTCCTCTAACTAGGCAACACCAGAGCTGAGAAAACTAGCTGCACCTTTCCTATACCTCTGTTCACTGTATCATGATACCTATTTTTAAACTTCACTTGGTATTGTCTGGATGGGTCAAAATAATAAGCTTTGTTTAAGAGTGCATGTTTAACCATGATACATCTTATATAGGGTACCAATAGCTCATTCCATGTTAATATTTATGTTTTAATTGTTTTCTACCTCTTAATGAGTCCTTGTCCTCAAGTTGAATGTCTTCAGAAATGGGTTTCTCAGAGGCATAAAACCTCTAAACCTTATCTAGCCACTTTTGAAAGAAAAGTAATAACTAGAAATAATTTACTCTATATAACTTCTATGTTAGCTAGAAGGAGCTTTGAGAGCTTAGGGGAAAATCTGAGGTCTTATTTCAAAAATATTCTCTGTATAGAGTAACCGTACTACAAGCAATTAAAAAAAATCGCAGGCATATAACATTTCCAAAATTTCCACATAATAATATTAAAAATTCAGTTTTCAACAACAACAAAATTAAGAGACATGGAAAGAAACAGGCAAGTGTGGCCCATAACAGGAAAAGGCAAGAAGTAAAAACTTCTGAGGAAGCCTAAATATTAGAATTATTACACAAGGACTTTGAATAGGCTACTTTAAATATATTCAAAGATCTTAAGGAAATCATGTCTAAAGAATTAAAGTATAAGAATGACATCTCAGCAACTAAAGAATATTAAAAATGAATATATATATTTTTTCTTTTCTTTCTAGTGTTAAAAAGTGTAACAATTGAAATGAAGAATTCACTAGAGGACCTCAGAAACAGATTCAAGTCAGCAGAAGGAAAAATCAGTGAACTTGAAGATAGATCAGTTGCAATTATGCATTTTGAGAAACAGGGAGAAAGATGAATTTTTTAAAAATGAACTGAGTCTAACAGATCTGTGAGACACCATCAAGCATAACAAAAAGCACATAATGCAAGTCTTAGAAAAGGGGGGAGATAGAAAGGAGATAGAGAATTTGAAAACATAATGGCTGTATCTTCCCAAATTGGGTGAATAACATTAGTCTACACATCCAAGAAATTTAACAAATTCAAAGCAGTATACATTCAAAGATATCCCTATCTAGACATATCCTAAGCAAACTGATGACAGATGAAAAAAAATAAAATAAAAGAGAATCTTGAAAGCAGCAAATAGATGTGACACTACATACATGGAATCCTCAGTAAGATTAAAAGCTAACTTCTCATCAAAAATCATACAGGTCAGAAGGCAGTGGAGTGACATATCAAAGTGCTAAGAGGGAGAAAAAAATGGTCAACCAATATTCTACATCCAGCAAAACTTCTTTCAAAATTAACAGCAATTTAGACATTCTCAGATAAACGAAGTTGAGTTTGTTGCTGACATATTTGCCCTATGAGGAGTTTTTCAGGTTTAAATAATAGGACAGTAGATAATAACTTGACTCCACATGAAGAAATAAAAAACGCTTATAAAGAAAACAACACTGGTAAATATAAAACATATAACAATATATTTTTGTTTTTAAAGACTTTTTTCCTGTTTGATTTAATACAAAACTTCATAGGTAAGCAATTGTATATCTGTGTTCTTGGGCACAAAAATATACAAATAGATAACCTGTGACAATAACAGCTTAAAAATGAGAGGAGAATGTGGCCATATAGGAGCAAAGTTTTTGTATACTACTGAAATCAAGTTATTGTTAATCTGAAATAGACTGTAATAAATTAAAATATTCATTGTTATCACCAGGGCAACAAAAAGAAAATAAGTGAAAATATATAGTAAAAGATGTGACAAGGAAATTAAAATGGTACAATAAAATAAGCTGAAAGTAAAAGGATGGAAAAAGATATTCCATATAAACAGTAACCAAAAAGAGACAAAATAAACTTTAGGACAAAAATTGTTAATAGAGACATTCTATAATGATATAAGGGTCAATCCATTAAGAAGATGTATCCATTACAAATATATATGACCTAGCAACAGAAGCCCAAAATATATGAAGAAGCAAAAAACTGAGATTTGAATGGAAAGTAGATCAATAGAAACAGCTGGACATTTCAAATCCAACTTTCAATAAAAGCTAGAACTAGACAGATCAATAATCAAAAAGAGGACTTGAACAACAGTATAAACCAAATAGACTGCATACTATACACCTAGCAGACCTAACAGTACAAGTCAAATAGACTTAACCTAATAGAGAAATAGACATCCATAAAACAGTCTACCTAATAAGAGCCAAATTCCCATCCTTCTCAAAAGCACATGAAACATTCTCCAAGACTGACCATGTGTTAGGCCACAAAACAAACTTCAATAAATTTAAGATGATGGAAATTATAAAACTGTGTTCTACAATCACAGTGGAATGAAACTAGAAATCAATAACAGAAGGGAAACTGGAAAATTCACAGATAAGTGGAAATTAAAAAACATTTGCTCCTAAATAACAAATGAGTAAAGAAACACAAGAGAAGTTGGAAAATACTTGAGGTGAATGAAAACAAAA
Organism: Camelus ferus; assembly: GCF_009834535.1. Classification (NCBI taxonomy): domain Eukaryota; kingdom Metazoa; phylum Chordata; class Mammalia; order Artiodactyla; family Camelidae; genus Camelus; species Camelus ferus. Next base: position 62,444,324 of record NC_045698.1, read on the forward strand.
ACACAAGGTAGCAAAACGTGTGAGATACAGCAAAAGCAGTCCTACAGAAAAATAATCTAGATCTAGATCTAGATCTAAATGCCTATTTTAATAAAGGAGAACAATTATAAATAGATCTTCCATCTTAAGGAAAATGGAAAAGAAAACTAATACAACACAAGAAGGAAGGAAATAAAGACTTCAGCAGAAATAACTGAAATAGGGAATTAAGAGAAATCAATAAAAACAAATAGATAAACAAAAATACTCTGATGAAGAAAAAAGAGAGAAGACTACTAAACACAGGAATTACAGTGATGATATTACTTCTCACTTTACAGAAATAAAAAGAACTATGAGAGGATACTATGAATAATTGTATTTCAACAAATTAGGTTATCTGGATGAAATGTACAAATTCTTAGAAACACACAATCTACCAAAACTGATTCAAGAAGAAAAAGAAAATCTGGATAGACCAATTACATGCAAAGAGACTGAGTTAGTAATCTAAGAAGTAATTTAAAACTTCTAACAAAGAAAAGCCCAGGGCCAGATGGCATCACTGGTGTATTATACCTGAATGACTAAAAAGAATTGATACCAATCCTTTTCAAATTTCTACAAAAAATAGAAAGGAAAGGAATGTTTTTAATTCATTCTATGAGGCCAGTGTTACGCTAATTCTGAAGTCAGACAAAGACATCACAAGAAAAGAAAATTACAACTCAACATTTTTATGAATATAGATAAAATATTAACAAATGGAATTCAGCAGTATATAAAAAGGATGATATACCATTACCAAGTAGGATGTATTCCAAGAATGCATGATTTGTTGAGCGTATTAAGATCAATCAATGTCATACATCATACTAATAAAGAAAAAAAATCACATGATCATCTGAATAGACACAGAAAAAGCATTTGACAAAATTCAACTTTCTTAATTAAAATACTCAACAAACTAGGAATGGAAGGAAACATCCTCAACTTGATAGAGGACATCTCTGAAAAAATCCAGTTAACATCATACTTAATGCTGAGAGACTGAAAACTTTCTAAGATCAGGATACAGGCAAGAATATCTTTTTATTTTTGACTGAACACTGTATAGGATTTCTAGCCAGGGCATTTAGGCAAGAAAAAGAAATAAAATCATCCAGATTGGAAAGGAAGAAGTAAAACTACCTATTTGCAGATGGCATGATCTTATATATGTAAACACTAAAGAATACACACATAATCAGAACTCATAAATGAGTTCAGGAAAGGTACAGGGTACAATATTAATATATAAAAATACAATTGTATTTCTATATGTTTGCCATGAACAGTATGAAAATGAAATTAAGAAAATAATTTTATTTTCAATAGCAGCAAAAGGAATAATATATTTAGGAAAAAAATTAACCAAAGACGTGCAAAGCTTGAATGCTGAAAACTAGAAGACATATTTAAATAATTTAAAGAAGATTTAAATAAATGGAAAGATATCCTTTGTCAATGGATTAGAAGACTTAATGTCATTAAGATGGCAATAGTCCCCAGTTGGTGCATAGATTTAATGCAATACCTATCAAAAGACAAACTCATTCTAAAGTTTATAATAAAATGTAAGGGACTCCAGATAACAACAATCTTGAAAAAGAAGAGTAAAGTTGGAGGACTTGCATTTCCCTATTTTAAAACTTACTACAAAGCTATAATAATCAATACAATGTCTTACTGGCACAAGGCAAGATGTAAGGATCAAGGGGAAAAAAAGCCTGAGAATTGAGAAATAAATCTATTTATCTATGGTCAGTTGATTTTTGACAAAAGTTTAATCAAGAGTATTCAGTGGAGGGGATCATAATATTTTCAAAAAATAGTTTTGGGAAACTTGGATATCCACATGCAAAAGAATGAGTTTGGACTCTTCACACGATACATCAAAATTAACTCAGAAAGGATAACATAGAAAAAGGTGAGAGTGAATACCATAAAAATCTTAGAAGAATTCATAGGTGTAAATTCACATGATCTTGGATTTGTCAAAGATTTCTTAGATACGACACCAAAAGCAAAAGCAACAAATGAAAAAATAGATAAATTGGAATTATCTAAACACAAAAACACTGTTTCAGAAGACACTATCAATAAAACAGACAACCACAGAATTGATTTAAAAAATTTGCAAATCATATATCTGATAAGCATCTAGTACCAGAATATAAAAATAATTTATAACAAAAATGAAATAACCCAATTACAGGATGAGCAAAGGACTTGAATAGATATTTGTCTAATAAAGATATACAAATGGCAAATAAACATATAAGATGCTTGACATCATAGATCATTAGAGAAATGTTAAATCAGAACCACAGTAAGATATCACTTCACACCACAGGGATGTCCATCAAAAAATAGAGAAAATATAATGAGCGTGGGCAAGGATGTAGAAAACTTGGAATTGTATATTGCTGGTGGGAATATAAAATAATGCAGGTGTTAAAAACAGTTTAGTACTTTCTCAGAAGGTTAAAAATAGAGATACCATGTCACAGCTATTCCACCTTTAGGTATAAACACAAGAGAATTGAAAATGTGTTCACACAAAAACCTGTATACAAATGTTTATCATCGGGGTATTCATAATATCCCAAAATGGAACCAATCCAAATGTCCATCAACTGATTAATGAATAAACAAATGTGGTATATCCATACAATGAAATATTATTTGGCAATTAAAAGGAATGAAGTTACATGTTACAATGTCGAAGAAATTTTAAAATATTATGCTAAGGGAAAGAAGCCAGTCATAAAAGACTACCCTTTGTATGATTCTACTTAAATGAAATGTCCAGAATAGACAACTCCACAGGGACAGAAAGCAGATTAATGTTTGCCTGGTGGTAAGAGGAGCAGGAACTAGGAGGCACTGTTAACAGATACAGCCTATCTTTTAGGGGTGGTAGTGATTAGACAGTGGTGATGATAAACAGTGCAAATATACTAAAAGCCACAGTGGATTTCATGTTACGTGATTTTTATCTCAATAAAAAGACAGAAGAAAAAGAAAAATGAATCAAGGCAACTTCATCAACCCAGATTTCCAAGTGACTTATAAAAAGCAAAATCTTCCTGCCAATCACATGGAGCATTAAGGGAGAAATTAACTTGTTTTGAGCCATGGAAATTTGGGGTTGTGTTACCACAGCATAAACTAGCCTATCTTACTAATGCAGCCAGTGAATAGGTAACTCCCGTATTCATCTACAAATTAAGTTACAAAATCAATGCCCTCCCAAAATCTCTGGACAAAGTTCAACCATCCTACATGTATCAGGATATAGGTTTCTGTATCGAAGCAATCCTGGTTTAATATAAATCTCTATATGTCACTAAACATACATAACTATTTGAAAGTGCCAGGGAACTTACTTAGTAAGGACCTTAAAACCTGAAAATACACAGTTGATATTTGGAAATAAATCTATCTGCAAACATTTGTTAAATGTTTCCAAACACTTAGTTTTATTTTCTGTGATTTTATTTTCATCATCACCTTAGAGAATAAAAGTGGGAAGATGAGATGCTGGATAACTGCATTCTTATATGTCAAAAATTTCCTTTCGCTATTTAGAAACTTAAGCTTCCTTCAAAGAATTATATACCCTTAATATTGACGCATAAATGTCACTATATCACATTTAAAGTGAAAAAAATTGATCCGAATTGAAATTGCACAGGGTTGGCGGAAGATTTAGTGTATATGCATCAGCCAAACTTCAATTTTGGAACTGACTTTATGATTTCCAAAGGCATCATTTTTTCTATTTTCAAAAACCTTTACCTGTCAAAGAAAAATTTATCACAACACCTTTCATTTAAATTTTCCTAGTACTTACCATAGTTTTAAGTGTGTTTATGTTAATTGTGTGAGGTTCATATGAGGATGATTCTATGTCTTATTTTTCCCTTTAAAGCTCACAGGAAGACTTCTTAGGTTGTATGTAAGTAATGAAGGACCTTATCCTGAGCAATTAAATCCCAGAAAACCAAAATCATGTCCCAGATTTTTAATGCCTTGAAATTTCCCTGACAGTGTCATAATTTTCATTCCCACAAAATAGTGGAATTCTCTGTATTTTCCCCTGCTATTCTAAATAGCTATCATTGTTGTGGGTATTTGTTTGGCAAAGCAAATCTAATGGGATATTTAAATATAAATGTGTAAGTAAATCAGTTTGCTTAACTCTTTTTATCAAAACTCACCAGTTTTGAGCTTAGCCTATTGTTCACAAAACTTAACATGTTCTATCTTAACTGCATCATCTGGTCTCTGCCTGTACTTCTGATCCCACCTGTCTCCAGAACCAGAGGGTGGTCCAAGCCTTAGGGCCTTCCTCTAGACTAGTACATTCTTACTTCCACTGCAGATTTCATATGGCTGGCTCCTTCTCATCATTGTGGTCTCAGATCCACAGGCCCCCTAGCAAAATAAAATCCCCATCACTCTAAATAACGTTATCTAGTTTTATCATCTTTATTGCACTTATATAAACTTCCTGGTTTATTTATTAGCTGTCTTGTTTATTGTCAGCATTATGTCTCCAAAACAGGCACTTCGTGAGGACAATGTATACTCAGTGCCTAGATGCAGCTAAACTGAGGAATGAATAAGATGAGTGAATAATGCTTTGGATAACTATGACATGCCACATTACAAATGATTTTGAGGCTCCCCATCCCCCAACTCAGTGCACTCCCATCTTCGCACACAGCTTTCCTGTCTTTCAACAACTCTTTTGTCACACAGTTCTCAGAGATTCTCAGAGCAAAAGACTTTCTGCAATCAGAGTCACTTCTAAAATGTATTAATAATCATTCATCTGTACCATTCATTATTGTGCAAATAGTGACAGAAACCTGGTTTGAGGACCATAGGTTGCTGCATGAAATGGGCTTGTTTCCCTCGACCCCAGTGAGCGTTCTCTCTGCTCACTGAAGGGCAGAATTTGGATATGTGTGGTTAGTTGATTACAATAAACATATGGGGAAAATGGCTGAGAATGCTCAAATATTGAAACCATATGTTACTGCATGGGAAACTATGCCTTATTAAAAAACAAAACAAAAACTGAGAATCCAGCTAGAAACATACAGCACAGAGCTTTTGCTTTCAGATTTTAACCAGCACTCTATTTATTGGAACGAAGACTTTTAGATTTAACTCGGTCCTTACATCTCAAACCAGCTACTTAGTTAAAATATCTCTTTTGAGTACAGCAGTCTTTGAAAATCAAACATCTAACAAAATTTGAAAATTCATTTAAAAGTATCTTGAATCCAATGAGATTTTTAAAATTCTATTTTAAATGCCATGAAGATTTCATAGCTTTTATATATACTGCTCATATAAATGGAATATTTTAACTCTTTTTCTCAATTAACATCATACCATCTTCATAGAGGAAAGGAACAGATAAGGAGCTTGAATGGCAGGCACACTTATAAGATATTAGTCTTGTAATTAAAGACTAAGAAAATTTAAATCAGAGTAGGATTTGCACTGGAAGTTATGCTGAGCATCAGTGCAAGACCTAAGAATAGACTCACACATGTTTCTTTTGATTCTCAGATGAACATTACTTACTGTCCATTAAATCTAAGGGGCCATCAAATTGTAAGATACACTACGACTAAGAAGTAAAAATGCTCCCAATTTAAGTATAATGCAATGCTCTCTTACCATACAAAGTGTAATACACATCCTGATTTCAAAGAGTTTAAAATGTGAAAACATAAGCACGTTCGAATCAATGAAGTGTGCTAGTATATATACCAGGATGAATTTTGGCTTAGTGTCCTAGTATAAAGCACCAAATTCAAGGTACTGTAAGAAATTCAAGAAATTTGGTTTTGATGGATTCACACTTCCTTTCCAATTTTCGTGCCTGTTCCCTTAGCTAATTTCAATTCCCCTCCTCCTCCTCATCCCCCAGCCACACCTAGAACCCTGGCAGGAGGGAGTCCTTTCTGAGCTTTGCTTTCCAGGTAGGGCCAACACTCCAGACCTTTCCTTTCAACTTCCTTCTTCCTTCTTCCTTCTTGTCACTGTTAAATATTGATCTGATAGTTTACTTTGGGCTAGGAAATTTGATAGACAAAGATAACAGTGTGTTATCACATTAACAATATTTGTATCTTAATTGCTGATCCCTAAATTCACACATTTTAGCCCAATAAAACCAGTCACCTACGGTGGCTTTTGAAGTGTAATCACAGGCAATGCTTTGAGATATAAAGACAATTAATCCATGTAAATTATGTCCTCATTTTGATTCACATATAGAGGGAGGCAATCTACCGCAATAGAAAGAGTATCAGCTAAGATCTTGTTTGAATACCCACTATGTGATATGGAAGTTGCTTAATATTTCTTAATCCCATTTTCCTAATTGATGAAGTGATAAATAATGACAAACACACTTTATAGACTTTATAGGCACTAACAGATATAAATTATGTAGGATATTTTTAGCATATAATTATGCTTCAACAATGTGATGTAATATATAGCTATATAATTATATAATAGAAACATATTATATATTAAATTACTTACTTTTGAAACCTCCATCAAATTACCAGATCAGGCCTAAGTGATACTAACCATGTGAGCTCTACTAAGTCTATCATAAAGCATGAGCTGCTTTTCCTGGTGTTTATTCTTGTGTACACATCAAAATCATTTACCTAGTGATCTATGCAATTATATAACTGATATTTCACATTATGCCATTTGAAAATCTTTTACTTTTTCTCACATGAATGAAATTAATATTTTATATCATTAATATTTTTAAAGATTTGGTGATTATGTTTTCTATGTAATTTTTTCTTTTAATTTAAAACTGTATTGCTTTGGTAACAGCACACCCCTACAATAAGACTGACAGAACTTTTATGTCTGTTACATTTCTCTAATTATTCTCACCTTTCCAGAATGGCCATTTTTCCTTTTCTTTTAATTCTCCATATCTGCCTTTAATTGTTTTTTATTAACTTAGAACCTACTTCTTACCTTTTCATCATCCCTCTTCAAACTCCCAAGTTTTTTTGTTTCATGTTTCAGACTATAAATTCAATAGGTATGCAGTTATATATAACCTTAATTTTTTAATAGTTAAGAATCAAAACATATTTATTAAAAGGTTAATTTGTGTCCATCTTCACACTTATTTGTATCTTTGCTGATTCTTTATAAGGTTCTATAAATAAACTATTTTTCAGCTTCCTTAAATTCTCTCAGGTTCAAACTTTTTCAAGCAGGTACAAAATCTAAATATTTTAAAAGAAACAAAAGATCAGCTCTAGCAAAATTCTACTCCATGGAAACCACTAAGCAGGTTATTAAACAGAGACAGAGAGGGGGCTAACCAGAAATGAAGAAGAGTGGTTTTAATCAGAGATCACAATTAGTTCTCCCACTGAAGATGGCTGAAGTGAGATAACTTCAGGAAGGAAGTAGAGAAGTGAAGAAGAAAATAAATAAGATGGAGTAAGGCTGGATAATAAAGTGAAATCATTTTGAAAATGGAAAATACTGGAGAACTGTATAGACAATGGTATGTGTGCCAGTAGATAGGGAGGACTTCAACATTTTAAAAGGAAGAAGGCAATTGATGGAAGAGAGAGGACAAAATTATGGACTTGACAGTCAGTTTAAATGTTAATGGTGAGTTCCCAAGTGTGTAGGAGCAGCTGCTGACAGGAACTCAGGATACATCAGTTTTAACTATCACCCCTAGGCAGATGAGTCCCAAATACTGTCTCTTAACTTAACCTTTCTCCTGAACTCCAGTTGGGTGGGTGGGCTTGTCACTCACGGACACAAATGCAGCAACCATGCTTCCATCCAATTTATCCTGCTATTATTAGTCTACAGACACACATCTATTTCTGTCTGTCAACTTGTCTCTGTTAACTTCACCACACCCTTCCTTCTCTTTTTCCATTTGCCTTCTAAAAATACACCACTTATACACTGACAGTGTCCGTACATGTGATTTGAGATCTAGAACCTTTGAAAGGAAAAATGCTGAAGAATAAACAAACGGATGGATGGATGGATGGATGGATGGATGGGTGACTGATAACTTCCTGATAACTTCTTATTATTAGCTAGTCTAGTCCCTTTGCATACAGATGTGTCAAGAAGTAATGTTCCTCCTTCTACTTTATTGATAGATATAGATGAAACAAACATAGTATGTGCCCATTTGTGATAAGAGCTAAGAAGACAAATGAGAACTGAGAATGGTGAATTACAAGAGCTGTTTTAGATTGGTTGATCAGAAAAGGCCTCTGTGAATACCTGTCATTTGGGTAGAAAACTAAATGAAATGGAAAACGAGGTATTTGGAGAAGAGTTTTATAGGTCCAGGGAAAGCAAGCTCAAAGGCCCTATGGCTAGAATATCCTTAGTTTGTTTGAAAGCAGTGAAAAGGACTTAGCAGTCTGAGCAAAAGGAATGAGGAGGAAGGTAAGAGAATGAGTCCAGATCATGGAACACTTCGTAATGTAGGGCTGCTAGATTTACCAAACAGAGATACAGAAGGCCCAGTTAAATTTGAATTTTAGACAACTACTTCTAAAATATGAATGTCCCAAATATTGCATAGGACTCATGTAAATGTTAAAATATCTGTTGTTCATTGAAAATTCATGTTTAACTGGGTGTCCTGCCTTTTATCTGGAAACACTATGATGATAAATTTTTGGAATTTATTCTGAGTGAGAAGAAAAGATGCTAGAGTGCTTTGAACAAATAGAATAACTTCTTTTTCATTAAAAGTTTCAAGTGCACAGTGTTATAGTTCTACATGTGTATACATTACAAAATGATCACCACCACAAATCTAGTTGTCATCCATCACCATACAGTTAATCCTCCTTACCTATTTTGTCCATCTCCTGACCCTGTTCCTCTCTGGTAACCACTAATCTGTTCTCTGTATTTGTTTCTGCTTCATTTTTTTTTTTAGATTACACATATGAGTGAAATCATGTAATATATGTCCTTCTCTGTCTGACCTCTTTCGCTTAGCATAATATTCTGAAAGTCTATCCACTTCTTGCAAAACAGCAGAATTGTTTTTTATAGCTAAGTAGTATTCCACTGTCTGTCTGTCTGTCTGTCTGTCTATCTATCCATCCATCCTATGCCTTTTTTACCCATTCATCTATCAGTGAACACGTACATTGTTTCCATAACTTGGCTATTATAAATAATGCTGAAATAAACATAGGTGTGCATGTATCTATTCAAATTAGTGTTTTTGTGTTCTTGGGATAAATACCCAGGAGTGAATAGCAGAATCATATGGTAGTTCTAGTCTTAATTTTTGAGAACTCTCCATATTGTTTCTCATAGTGGCTGCACCAATTTACAGTTCTTAAAACAATGTTCTAGGGTTCCCTTTTCTCCCCATGCTCTCCAACATTTGTTATTCCCTGTCTTTTTGATAATAGCCATTCTAAAAGGTGTGTGATGATATCTCAGTGTGATTTGATTTGCATTTCCCTGATAATTAGTGATGTTGAGCATCTTTTCATCTGTCTGTTGGCCATCTGTATGCCTTCTTTGGAAAAATGGTTATTCAGGTCCTCTGACCATTTTTTATGTGGGTTCTTTGTTTTGCTGACATTAAGTTACATAAGATAAATAGAGAAGGAAGGAAGGAAGGAAGGAAGGAAGGAAGGAAGGAAGGAAGGAAGGAAGGAAGGAAGGAAGGAAGGAAGGAAGGAAAGGAAGGAAAGGAAGGAAGGAAGGAAGGAAGGAAGGAAGGAAGGAAGGAAGGAAGGAAGAAGAAAGAAAGAAAGAAAGAAAGAAAGAAAGAAAGAAAGAAAGAAAGAAAGAAAGAAAGAAAGAAAGAAAGAAAGAAAGGAAAGAAAGGAAAGAAAGGAAAGAAAGGAAAGAAAAGAAAGATATCCCTTATTGGATGTATAATTTGCAAATAATCTCCTCCGATTCAATAGATTGTCTTTTCATTTTGATGATGGTTTCCTTGGATGTGCAGAAGTCTTTTATTTTGATGTAGTACTATTTGTTTATTTTTGCTTTTGTTTCCTTGCCTTTGGAGTCGGATCCACAAAAACATCACTAAGACTAATGTCAAGGAACTTACCACTTATGTTTTCTTCTAGGAATTTTATAGTTTTAGGTCTTACATTAAATTCTTTAATTCATTTTAAGTTAAGTTTTCTGTATGGTGTAAGATAGTGGTCCAGTTCCATTCTTTTGCATATGGCTGTCCAATTTTCCCAACACCATTTACTGAAAAGACTGTTCTTTCTTCATTGTATGTTCTTTGCTTCCTTGTCATAGATTTATTGTCCATATATTTCTGGGCTCTCAATTCTGTTCCATTGTTCTATGTGTCTGTTTCTGTGTTAGTACCATACTGTTTTGATTACTGTAGCTTTGTAATATAGTTTGAAATCAGGGAGCATGACACTTCAAGCTTTGTTCGTCTTTCTCAAGATCGTTTTGTCTATTTGGGTTATTTTCAGTTCCATACAAATTTTAGAATTATTTGTTCTAGTTCTGTGAAATATGCCATTGGAATTTTTATAGGGATGGCATTGAACCTGTGGGTTGCTTGGAGTAGTATGGACAATTTGTAGTATAGAAAATAAATCACAAAGTAGTACGGATAAATGCATAGATACTGACAAATGGGCTATTGTTATAGACAAGGCAAGAGATGATGGTGTCTTGCTAGACTGGTTAGTGGGGAAGGAGATTATTAGTAGTAGAGTTTAATAGTTAAATTTGTGATGGAAAAGAAAGGAGTCAAAAATGATTCCAAGGTTTCTTGCCTAAGTAAATGATAAATCAGAGCTGACATATCCTGAATGATGAAGACAGAGAAAATTTAAGGCAGAAGATCAAAGTTAGGTACTTGAACACTTTATTGAAATATACATTCCATACCATAAATTTCACCTGTTAGCTGTATATAATTTAAAGAGTTTTAGTAAACTTAGAGTTGTGCAATCATCAATTCAATCTAATTTAGAACATTTCCATTATCTCCCAAAAGATCTTCTGTGCCCATGTGCAGAAACAGAATCATCCAAAATATAGGCTTTTGTGTCTGGTTTCTTTCACTTTATATTATGTTTGGAGATTCACCCAGGTTATAGCATGTATCAATACTGCATTTCTTTTCACTGCTGAATAGTATTTCATTGTATGGATATGTTACAGGTTGGGTTTTTTTCCCAGTTTGGGGATATTATAAATAATGCAATTTTGAACATTCATGAACAAGTCTTTCTAAGGACATGTTTTTATTTCTTATGGGTAGATTCCTTAGAGAATAAGTACTGGGCTGCATGGTAAATTTATATCAAGAGTTTGGTTTTGCACTAACATTCAAGTAGAGATATTGTGTAGGTACCTCATGTACTGGACTAGAATTTGGGAAAGAGGTAAATATAAAGTTGAAATTTAACATTATGCACATGATTTCAAAGTGACTGGACAGTGTAAGTTCAGCTAAGTAGTAATGTAGTTAAAAAAGAGAAAGGTTTAAGAATTAATTCCTCGACATGCCAATTTTAAGGTTAGGAAAATGAGGAGGATTTATAAAAAGATAGTAAGATGGAGCAAAAAGAGACAAGGTCAAAGCAGACACTTTCTGTGTCCAGTGCACCATATCCCTTGGCCAATTTCTAGGCTCAGCTGAAACTGTGGCAGACAATTTCAGCCCAGATTAACAACCTCCCAAGTTTTTCTGCTTAACTGCCTCAAGGGTTTTTCCAAAATGAAAAAAAAACTCACTCAGCCCTTGTGGTGGTGTATGGAATCAAGGAACCAACAGGCAATTCTCAATGAGAAGATGGGACTCAGGATTATAAATGCTCCAGTCTCCTATCCTTTGGCAAGATAATTTTTGAGTTTCAGCTAACAAAAAGGCTGACTGGCATTGATTCAAAAGAAAATAGGAGGAAAGAAAAGGAAGGAAATTGAGATGCATATAGAATCTATTTCTGGGAGTTTTGCTGCAAGGCAGAGGAGAAAAGTGCCGTGGTGGTAAGGAGACAGAGATATGCAGTGAGAGAGCTCATGGGAGGGACTTGTTTTAAAGATAGAGAATGTTACATTGTGTTTTTATAGTAGGAAGAAACACTGAAGATGCAGAAGACAGCGGGAGAATTGCTGGAGTGATGTCTTAGAGTAGGGGAGGAGGCATTTGATTAGGAATAAGTGCAGAATGTTACTTTGGAAGCATGGACTTTATCTGCCTGAATGGGGGAAGGTGGAGCTTTTGGATGTGGATGTGAGTCTAAGGGTATATTCAGTGGTGGGAGCATTAGTCTGATCCATGGCTTAACGAATAAATTCACTCCTGAACATCAAGAAACAGATAGTCCACCTTCTACTTGAACCCACCAACAACACTGAATATTTATATCTTATAAGAACCCATTCCATTTCAGACAGTCCTAGAGCATCATAATTTCTTCTCCATGATACTGCATAGAGTGAAACTATAAAGTCCTGGATGTGGGTGGGAAAGACATACTTGCTGCAAAACAAAAAGCAGCCAGTTGCAGCAAGTAAGGATAAAGTGAATATCCTTATCCACCAGCCAAAACTAAGATCAGGAAGTACACATACAGGAAAGCAAGTATGTATGCATGTAGGAAATACACATGCATTGAAAAAGGTAGTTGTGGCAGTCACAAATGTTAGACAAATTAAGCTACAAAGCAAGATACAACACAATTTCTTCAGCACAGGTATATCAATTTTATTTTAGTCCTTTTTATTTTACATCTGAAAGTTTCATGTTTTTCATTTGTTTTGAGTACTAAGATAAAGGTCTTAATACACACAGTAGATAAAGCCTTGCAATAAGATTAGAGAACTGGTCATTTTAGTTTAGTTTTTTTTTATTTCCTGCTAGTATTAAGCTGTATAATAACTCTTGTCAACTGGAGAGAAAATAGAAAATACTGACTTATGTTAACATTTAATGAGTACCTGCTATGGTAAGACACTGGTAGGTGACAGAGATAAAAGATGAATTAAACAGTTTCTGTCTCCATGGAATACACAAAAAATTGCAGTGGAGCATTATTTGAAGACAAAGCACATGGCAACAAAACAGTATATGATGACTCCATCTAGATGTTGGTTAGGTCACGACAGAGCAGGAGTCCCATGAAAAGGGTTTTGAAATCTGGAGACACTGACTAAAGAGGGACATTTCAGATAAGAAGCTAAACTCACTTCATTTCTAAACTTAGTCTTGTGTCTGTATAGTTGGGCTTTTCAAGGCTTTTCAAACTCTATTCATAGAGTTCTTCACAAGCTACAGTAGCTGGAGAGAAATTCAAGAGGAGGAGGAAGTCAAGATGAGCAATTAGGGCTCTTGCCCTTTCACTTCCACTTCAAGCAGAGATGTGTTTGAAAGCATAAAAGGAGTTCCATTAATTAATTAACTAATTAAAAATGTAAATTAATTGAATAATACATTTATAAAAAAAGTCACTGGGTAAGATGACCTCTAAGGTTCTGAATCTAACTTTCCATAGGAAAACTTTTCAAGTGGTCTTGTGTACATTAGTACTATTTTGTTAATTACCAGAAGAGAAATTTGATTGCTCCTATATTCTTGGGATTGCCACATGGCTGCCAAATAAGTAAAAAAACCTAATTACCTACTCCCCACCAAAAAAAATTCTCAATACTGATAACATCTCCAACAAAGCAAAGTTGGGAAAGCTTAATCATTTCTCAAAAAAAAAAAAAAAAGGTAAACTGCTTTTTAGATAATCATGAGGGTACAAAGTAGATTTTGCATCGTTATGTATATGCTTTAATTTTCTGTGGTTTCCTTGCTCAGTTTCTATTTTTGTTATGCAAAGAGCACATAGTCTGTTTTATGTTATCAAGAAACCACAGTTAAGAAACTGGACACTAAGAAGTCTCAATTTTCCTAAAGGTTTGCTTAAGAAGTGTCACTATTTCGCAGTATGTCAACATTCTTATGACATCCCATCATATGGCTTTATTCACATTTGTTTTCTACAGTTTGCCTTGTAAGCTTATCAATTACTAGGTTAACTTAGAGTATGTCTTGTCCTCAGACCATTACCTTGCATCACAAGATCACAAATTAAAAATGTCTCACATTGTTTTTTCTGTGAAGAAATTGCATTTTATAACTTTATTTTTTGTACATTATTGTCATGATTTTTATGATAATAGCATTTTTTTATGAAAACAGTTACTGCTTATAAAATGCACAGAGATTTTTATAATAAATACTAACTAACCTTGTTTTACCCCACATATGTAAAATTAGTATGTATGTCTAGAATTGGGATCAAAAAGTAAAACTGACTTTTATGCATTTTTAAAAGCCTTTTACAACATAGCCTACTCTTGTTTAAATCCAACTAGTGCTACAGTATTTTGTAGCTAGACTAACTTTGTGACTTTGAAGTGTTCTTCACGTTGCTTTTTACATGGCATCAATTTCACTGTGCACCAGAGGTGACTGAGAAACACATTTTGTTGGTTAAAAATATTATAGTAAGTGACTGTCCTCCATGCAAGTTTCAAATAAGAACCAATCAAATCCTATATTGTGATGTGCAAATTTTCAGGCAATTTTCACTGGTTTGGCTCTTGTGAAGGTTAAGGTAGCTTAACGGTTGAAAGCACACTGCAGGGAAACTAACTGGACAAGTCAAAGGATAGAGGATTAGGATTTCATTTCATTTTAGCTGTAGCCACGTCTGTTTTCTGTCCAAGATGCCTCTTGCTGCCATTTAACCCATGCTTTTAAAGACAAAACAAGTTGAGAACTTGAGGGCCTCTGGCTTCATTTTAACAAGGCGTCACTAGCACTTCGGTACCTAATTTGTCATAAAGGTCAGAGGCCACTGGATGTTCGAAACCTACCACCAGCTGATGGTCATTACAAACAGCAGTTATGTTTCAAAGGCAAAGGAGGTTTTGTGATATTTACTTCAGTGTGTTAGTGTTCCACCTCAAAGCATAGCTGAGAAGATTCTAGTTTAAATAAAATCATCCTTGTGGTTGACTGCTTACAAGGCAGTAGCAAAAGATGGAGCTGTGTTCAAAGAGATTCCATTTGGTTATTCCAGTCTAAAAGTAACACCATGTAATTCTTTACAGTCCTCCTCGTGCTCAAACACTGATTATGGGTTTCCTAGTTCTCAGTTTGGAGTACAGTTAATAAAAACAAAACTAAGTTAGAAAAGTAAATTATTAAAATGTGTTAATATGAATTTCTATGTCTAGCCAGACTGTTGAAAATGTAAAAAATGTGGAGAGCTATAGCTGAATTTCTGTACTACACTAAATATTATCCAATAGCAGTGTCACATAAAACATACAGAAAATATTTTATTAGATTTTACTATGCTTCTAAATTTGTTTAAACTTTACTGATTTCTTCACTATTTTGCCCTCATTTTTATTTATGCCATTTTATACTAAACAATTTTGACAGGTCTGAAGAGCTAATATTCGGAAGCAAACTCAAAACCTACCATATTTTTACTAGATAATCCCAGCATAATGAATGCAATAAGTATTTGTGTTAAATAAAGAGATCCACCAGTTTCCAGAAAAAAAATTGTTCTTAGAATCATGACTTTAGCAGCAAGAACCCTTGGACATAACCTTGTCTAAATAATACTAAGATATGTATTTCTATAAAAATCCCTGATCATGAAGATAGCAGATCATGAAGACAGAAGCATGCTTGAGATTGGCTGAAAATAAAAAGAGAGATTCTAGTGCTGCCCTGGTAGAAGTGTCCTACTGAGTGCCTGAACATACAGAGAATGTGAATGATGATCTCCTAATACAGGTGACAAATGATAAGGACGTGGGGGAAGATGCTGATTGTAGCTGTGGGGACTTCATCTCTCCACATACCTACTAGATCACCAACTCCATCAAAAGGTAAACTTCCTGTGAACATAAAATCTGTCACTAATGTTGCTGATAATTTTTCTCATATAAGATACAAGGGGCAGTAAGAATTGTGACTCTGAACTTCACTTTGATCTGTAAGGAAGAACTGCTTAATGATCTGAAAGTGGCAGTGATCTTGGGAGAAATTAGGACATGATACAGTTAGAATTAAGTTTAGCTGCATGCAACAGAAAATCCAGATCAGCTTGTTTAGTGCCTGAGATTTGATTCTTTGCTGAAAATGTCCAGAGGTCAGCTCTCCAGGGTTAGTGTAGGAACATCACAAATGACCACAGGTCCCAGGCTCCCTACACTCCTCTGTTCAGAACTCAATAGGTTAAGAGCATGGATACAGAATCTAACTTCACTGCCTTCTAGTCATTTAATCTTTGGCAAGTCAGTTCATCTCTCTATACCTCCGCTCTCTACATCTGTAAATAGATTTATAATCACTCACTATAAATTATTTTAATGGAAATTGTTAATTGGAACTATGGATAGTAATTTGTAATAACTACTCAAACTTAATAGTAGCTAACATTTAATGAGTGCTTCTCGTGTGCAGGTGCTGTTCTTAACTCTTTACCTGCTAAGTAAGATACAGATAATAAAATGCAGCATCAAACTCCAGCCCGGGCAAAGTGACTACAGGATCCCTGCTCTTAGTCCATCCTCGTTATTTAGAATGAGGAAACTGAGGTTCCTACCTCAAATGATTGTTGTGAAGTGTATATATGCAAATTGTGAAGAATGATTCCTGGTACATAGCAAATACTATAAATACTGCTGGCCATTATTACTGCTACTGCTTTTCTGATGTAGCCATCTTCTGCATGGCAGCTACTGATCCAATCATTTCATTCTCGATAAAGGACAAGTTTATGTCACCCTCCTTTTAGGACAATTCCTATATACACATAATCTCCGTTTATACCTAAAGTAATTTAGGTCCATGAATATGATATGTAGTCTTTATTCTATATCCTGGCAAAATATGTAGAGTTTATCACTCAGGAAATAAACAAAAACTAAATATTGGGAAGATACAACTTACAGTTAACTACTGTAGGTCATCTAGGAGTTCATAAAAGTGTAAAAATCATTTATTGGAGAGTCTTAGACAAACACGTACCTTAGATTTTTAGGAAAGCATTTACAAAATAAAACATATGCAAAAAATGTAAGTATGATCTGGTATCTAGAATTCCATTTTTCAACTCCCCAAAGAAGACTCTTAGGAACAGAACAGTTAACAAAAATAAAAGCAAAACCAATGAAGAAATAAAAAGGGAGTATCTCAAGAAACCATAAGGTTTGTTTTGATGAGCTAAGATTTGCACATAGAAACTGTCATAGATCTCTATGACCAAAAGCAAGAAGAGAAAATCAAAGGTAAGACAAAATTTCAAGGATAATACTAGAAAAGGAAAGTTTACTTTAGCTATGCATGGTATACAAAGCTGAACAAAAAGGGAGAACCGCTTGGTTTGGGGAGATGAAAGTGAAATAAAGAATTACTCATTTTTTAGTCTTCATTTTCAATCTCCACTGTGAAGACCCTTCATACTGAGAAGAGTATAACAAATATCATTGAGACAGTTCTCCACATGCTGTACCTTTCCCGCACTGTGCTTTGCACATATTGTTTCTACTTTCTGAATATCTTTTCTCTCTGATTCACTCATGAAACTCTCACTCAGCCTTCAAGAGCTAGTTCCAATGATAATCCAAGAAAGCCCAGAGTGAGTGGGAGAGTTTCAAGAAGACATATCTGTTAGATGATATCCAAGTTCCTTCCCACACAGGGATGGGATAAAGCCAGCTAAGGATAGCTAGGTGGATCAGACTCAAAATTTCAAAATGCTAGAGCTCATTCTAAGCCAAGAGTTCAGGAGTAGATAGATTGAGCTCACGAGTAAATGCCAAAATGGGGACAAAATGAGAAACAAAGTCACACACCAAGTCCAGTGAGATGAAAACTAATGGTTCACATTAGGTGGAAATATTACAAAAAGAGATCAGTTTTATTTAATACAAGCCTTAATAATGAATTTAATATGAGCCTTAGTGATTTCCACAAACATCTTTGGATGTCTTAAAAAAGTGTCTCCAGTTACCTTAAGTCTTTTTTTCTGGTTGCCAGCTTCAGTTTCCTCAGGTGTAATAAACTTCCAAGGCTAGTTATGGCCATTAAGTAAAATGATGCATATAAAAGACCCTGGTCTGCTGCAGACACACAGAATTTGCTCAATACTATGCAGCTGTAAAACTCATGAATAGGTTCAATACCTTGCCAAAAGTAAAGAGTTAAGATGAATCAACAGTGTCCCAATTTTCAAAAAGAAAATGGTTTATGACCACTTGAATAACCTGCAGACAATGAAGCTGAGGTCACTTTCTTCCTCTCATTCCACTCCCAGTCCAGGTCCTCCTTCTGACCTCTCTGTCTCTGCCAATGTCTTCTCCCTCTCTGGGCTATTTAGGCTCAAGTATGTAAAGCCCTATTTGAATCCTTCTTCCTCGTCCTTGCATCTATTCACTTGTCAAGGTATGTAGATTCTAAATGGTCCATGTCACTCACGTCCGTTCCCATTAACAGAGTTCAGGTCCTCATTTCTTCTCTCCTGAACTGTGCAAAACCCTCCTAACTGCTCTTTCACCTTCTGTGCCTCCCCCACACTAAATGCATCTCCATAACTCTTTCTGTTGAATTTCAACTCATTTACTTGAACCCATCATTTCAGCCTGTCAGGATCATTCAAAATCCTAATTCTGTCATCTGTCATCTACAACTTGTGATCTCTGTATTCCCTACCCCTGCTTTCTCTGTTATTATCCAAATCGTAAAACTAAAATAATAGGCAGTAAGACAAAGCAAAGGGTATGCAACTGGAAACCATTTCCAAGGTTGTTATCAATTCAAAGCAGTTTAACTAAATAAAAATTTGTTATTATCCTTCCATCTACAATGCAGTACAGTGTGGAAAAAAGCATTTCACAGTCTCATCAGGCATATAGTCTTGGTTTGAAATTCCAGTTTTCTACATGATAGTAATTTGGAAAGAAATTTTAAGTCAACTGAGCAGGCAAAATGGTAATATCATACCTAACTTATTAGCTTTAGTGTTAATTAATATTATCAGGAAGGCAAATCTAGTTCAATTTTCAGAATATGGTGACTGTTGAATACGTTTTATTTTTAAAACATTAAGCTTCATGCTAAACATGCAGAAACACAAAGAGTGAGACACAGTTTCTGTTCTCAGAAAACTTAAAACAGTCCAGTTGAGAGGCATTATAGATGTGATAAGAAAAGTACACAAATATTAATAAAAATGCTGAATGTGATAAGACCCAGTGAAATGAAATGGAGTTCAAAGTAGAGATCACACATGTCCTGAGGGTTGAGCCTAGTCAATTGCTTTTAAAATTGATTTGAGGGCAATGAGGAATCAGTGAAAGCTTTTAAAGAGCGAGTTAAACAATGATAGCTAGATTTTAGTAAGGCTGAACAGAGAGCAACCTGTAAGCTACATTATAGGTTTAGGGAGAAAAAGCCAGATAAAAATATACTAACATTACTTTTTTTTTTTTAATCTTACTTCACTCTTATGCTACATTTGAAACTACTGACTGCTGCTTCTTCCTTGATGTTCCCTCTTTCTTCTCCTTTTCTTTAAACTATCTCTCTCTCTCTCAAGATCTTGTTTAGTTATTTTTCAATCTTATTTCCGACTTCTTTTTCTCTACTTTTGCCTTAATTTTTGATGTTTCCTAAGTTCTGCCATCTCCTCTTTTCATTTCATAGCATTCCATTACACTCTTTTTAAACAATTTTATCTAGACTCAAGAGTTCAAATGTTGCCTGTGTCTTGGCAATTCCCAAAACGAAATTTCTTTGCAGAACACTCTCTTGAGCTGAAGATTTAAATTCACCTGGTCCTAAACTTCTGCAATTGAATACTCAATCACTTCTCACTCAAGTCAAATTCGTTATCATCTTTAAAATGAACTATCACTCATTCATTCATTCATTTATTCAGCAAGCATTTTTTGAGCCTTTGCTATACCTAGGTACTATTATAGATATTTAGGCCTCCCAATGATTAGAGGTATTAATTCTTGTAGAATTTACATCAAGTTCACCTTGGCAGTAGAATTTCAGTATTGTGATTCTGATCTTGACACACACACTCACCCGCCCCGCCAACACTTTCTAATCCTTTAGTTACTATCCAGTGTCCTCGGGATAAAATTCAAGCATCTCAGAGTAACAGTTAGAAAACAAAAAGTCAAATTAGTGAGTTAGCCCATGCTTACCTAAAAAAGAGATTTTGCCATAGTTCACAAATTTTATAATGTATAATTCATCATGTGAGCAATGCTCTAGCTCACTCTTAGCTTTTGCCCTTGCTGTTTCCTCTATCTGAAAAGTTTTCTCTTCTTCACGCATGCCCCAGCTAGCTAATGCCTACTAATTCTTTGAAATTCAGCCAAAGCATCAGCTCTCCTGTGATCATTCTGTCATTTCTCTAGGATGGATTAAATGACTTTCTCTATATTCCTAGGAACATTTAATATATCCCTATCATAGCATGTATCCAAATCTGTTATATTTACTTTCTACCACAGTACAAGTACTTTCTGAGTTAAAGAAATATGGGGACTTTGTGGTTAATCTGATTCTCTGTACCAGTCATCTTAGTAATGCATCTCAACTCCAAGTCTATCCTTTGCCCAGCTTGGTAATACTATAGCTGGAACCTACAAACATTTCTCCTTTGCCAGCTGATGTGATGTGAGGCTGTGTTAAGAGAGGGCACTGAAGGTTAGTGTAAGAATCACACCTTTCTTACAGACCAGCTCACTCACACCTTGCAGTTTTTTTTGCCACTTGACAAACCTTTGGTTGGGACTAGCTCTGGACTGACTGTGCCCTCCAGCAGGTTTCTCAGTCACTCAAGGGGACACTTCTAAGGAAGAAATACAATCCACGCCACCCTTGAACAGGTTTCTCAGTTCTCATGTGGATCATTCTTAGGGGTCAACTGGGTCTACTTTTCACATCTACAGATTTCTTAAGCACCAGTAGGATGTGTGTTTCTGGGCAGTCATGCTTTCTCTCATAAGGTCTGAATCTCTGCATTTGGGAACTTCTTCTAAGTTCTTAGTTTCTTCTTGTGCACCCTCCCTTGGCCCTAGATACAGTATTTTCTTTCTGCATCTGCTTTTTCTTTAGCCTTAGAGTCCTTTTTTGTCCTTTTTCGCTAGTTAACTCTTCATATTGAAATTTTCCCTATTCAAATTACTGTGTGGTTTTTGTCTCCTGGCTGGACTCTGATAAACCCTAGCACAATGTTGGGCACATATCGATGATCAAATAAACAGTACCTGAATTGCTTAAATAATGATCAAAGAAAGAGGCTTAAAGTCTAAACTGCTATATTAGCTGAAGAAGGGCTAGATGCAAGAATCACTGAGAATTCAAACTTTACTGAAGATGGCAACAAATTATACATGAGGAGCAAGATGGAGCCAATGATAACACCATGATTTTGAGCCTGAGAGATTGGGAAAATGGTGGAACTATTAAAAGAAATAGACAAGTAAAGAGGAGAACTTCTTTGGAGGGAGAGATGGTCATTTTAAGCAATTTTTTTTTTTTAAATAATAAGCTCATCTCTTAAGAGAATGGCATTTCCTGGGGTGTCTGGAGTATCTGTGGTTATATTAATCAAGTTACTCCAGTAGCTGAAACAAATAATCCAAACATCTCAATGAACGGCTGAATGGGCAGGCTTTCTCTTTCCTGATTGTGTAACAGTGCAAAGCCAGTGTCTGGCTGGAGAGCTCTCACGTGGTAACTTAGGGAACCAGGCTCCCTCCATCTCATATCTCTACTTTCCCCCTGGAAGTCCTCCAACTCTACATGTATGTGGGGAAGGAGACAGAGAAAGAAGAGTGGCTTGGGGGAAGAACTGGCTACAGTCTTATATCTGTGGCACATTTAGGCGGGAAAGAAAAAGCAGGAAGGAGAGTCAATGCCTCTTTGGCCATAATGGACTATATTAACTATCCACATTTATGTGAAGTGATCCTAAATGGTCTTACTGTGGGGTGAGAAATTTGTGAGAAAGCAGAAAAACTTCCTTTCTAAGCAATACAATTTTTCTCTGGGCTTATTTATAATATTAGTTCATTAGCCTGCTCTCAAAATAATGGCTCTATTCAGTGACAGTCTGGTATGTTACACACAGCCTCTAATAGAAAAACCAGCCTCTCTAAAGAAATGGGTACTACTGACAATGGGTACTACTGGACACTTGACTTGTGAATCCTCACCTCGCAAACATCCATTACATCCTATCAGGAGAACCGTTTCCTTGATGTAATTTTACATCTTAAATATAACAATAATAACTAACACTTATTAAAACGTCACTACGGGCTGCACCACATTGTAAGTCAAATATATGTATTATTTTACTTAAGCTTCACAATTGCAGTAAGAACTGCTTCAGCCCTTACTATGGCCATTGGAAATGTACTTTTTCCCCAAATCTTGGAACAGATGGAATCTCAACTCTATATTCCCCATGAGCCCTTTTTCCTCCTCCACTCAAGTCCTTGTGCTACTGTAGCTTCCAGAATCTGCGTAGGACTTACCATTTGGGGACAAATTGTAGGAAGAAGTGGCATTATTCTTTCTGCTGAGAACATGCTTTGAGTTTGAGAATTCACAATTAATTTCTACAAAGAAAAAATGTGAAAAAATTCAATGCTATATTGGTATTCTAAATATGTTTTAGTCTGATAAGTATTTTACAATGTGAATAGAAATATTACCAGGTAGTACCTATAAAGAATTTGCATAGCTTCCCATTGAACTTGGGATTAAATCTAAACTCTATAAAAGGAAGTTTCCTCTGTTATATGAATCTTGAGCCACAGCTCCAAAATTATTTTGAGCTATTTTTCTATTTGCTTCTTATGATCAGCTGTCGTGGTTATTTCTTTTTCCTTCCATTTCTAGAGTATCCCAGGCTCTTCCCTATTTCATGGACTTGTCACCCAGCTGCTCTTTCTTTCTAGAAAGTTTATTCTTTTAATTTTCTCCTGCCTGCTCCTTCCCATTGTTCATCTCACTTCTGAAGAGAAATTTTCCCGGAGTAACTAATGAGGAGCAGATTCTCTAGTATTTGTTTTCCTAACACTTTCTAAAGTTACTTCATAGTGTTTATCACAATTTATTATATTTATTGTGTGTGTTTATTAAATGTTAAAGCTTTATCTCTGATTTCATTTTTTATTCATTCATTCAACAACTGAAGGAAGGATAGAAATGAGACTATAGTTAGAGATATCTATAAAGTCAAGTACTGTCAGCCTCTGTAAGATAATTTTGAACATGTTCATTCTAGTTTGTTACAGGTATGTAATACTGGCTAGCAAATTATCTTATAATTTATTGGCTTAAAATAACAGCTACTTTATTATACTTATGCTTTTGTGAATCAGGAATTCAGATGGAGCCTGGCTAGATGACTACTTTTTTCATCCTAAGTGAAGTGAGCCAGAAAGAGAAAGACAAATACCACATGATATCACTCATATGCGGAATCTAAAAAAAAGAAAAAAAGAGGACACTAATGAATTCATCTACAAAACAGAAACAGACTCACAGACATAGAAAACAAATGTATAGTTACCAGGGGGGAAAAGAGGTGGGAAGGGCAAAATTGGGAGTTCGAGATTTGCAGATATTAATATATATATAATAGATAAACAACAAGTTTATACTGTATAGCACAGGAAATCACATTCAATATTTTGTAGTAACTTATGGTGAAAAAGAATATGAAAATGACTGTATGTATGTTCATATATGACTAAGGCATTATACTGTACACCAGAAATTGACACAACATTGTAAACTGACTATACTTCAATAAAATATACATACATATATAAAAGGGGAAAAAAACAGAAAAAATAAAAATAATATAAAACAAAAAATAAAAATAATAGTCAGAGATAAACCTATATTAAACAATATCTAAGATAACTTCCAGGGTCCTATGATTCTGAGAATTATTTTAAATTTTAAATAGGATAATTACTGAAATAAAATACACATACTGAAAAAGAATAAATAGTAAATGTCAGCCTAGTTAATTTCCACAATCTGAACACAGCTGTGTAACCAGAATGCAGGTTAAGTACTGATAAAGTTATTAGTACTTATAATTAAAATATTTATTTACGTTATCACATTTTTTCAAATATAAGATTATTTATGTTTTGGCATTTATATTTTAAAGTCAAAGACAAATGTTTTCAAAGATAGAAAGAGTTTAATTACCAAAAAGGTTAGTATACCTGTACCTTTAAAGTTTTGCTGTATCCATAATGGGTGAAGGTGTTTTGAGTCAGAAATAAGTATCTGCTTTTAAAGTCAATAATTAAAAATTTTTAGTTTTATCACTTGCTATCTTAGAAGAAAAATGTACCCTTTAAATAAGGCCTTATGCAAATAAGCTACTGGCTACATATATACATATATGTACATGGGTAATAAAAATAATGATAAAGTACACATATATTCTTTACTTGGGATTTTCAGTAATTAAATTAAGTCATTTTATTAATGGTGTTTCCCTAAGAGGCTAATCACCAGTCACGATACTGAAAAAGGTAATAATGGAATTTAAATGACACTTGGAAATTGTAGTTGAGTCCCTCATGGACGTTCAAGTTTTATTTCTCATCAAGACTCCTACCAGGAGAATCTTCAGGATTATAAAACACAAATACCTTGATATTTCATAAGGGGGAAAAAACTATATTTCCCTTTTTTATTCCCAAACTGTCCTTGGTCAACCTCCTTCTCTCGTGACATGTAGATTCTGAAAGATATCTCTTCAAACATGGGTATCTTTTCCCCACAGAAGAGCAAATAAAGTAAAGTTGTACTCAAAAACAAATTCTGCCTAGAAATTAAAACTTGAAAAAAGGGATAAATTGTGCTTGAGTTGGCATCTCACTTGATGCACAGGTTCTTAACATAGTATATAAATCTTTTAAAATAAACCATTTCCTTCCGAACTAATTAAATAGCATCAAGTCCCAAGCATAGCTTTTGGCCATGGGCTTCAGAACGTATCTTGTAAAAATTATTAGGGAGAAAGAACTTACAGAAAATCAAGGAATGGTAGGTAGGTAGCCATTAATTAATGAAAAAGGAGCCCCAAATAACTCTAAATATTTAGGCTTCATTTAAATGTGCTTACTAAGGGGACGATTAGCCTGTTTGAGAGATGGTCGGTTCATTCATTGCACAATGCAGGTCCCTTGGAGGCACCGCTGTGAAGGGAAACAAAGAGTGGGGAGCCCCCCCACTCACTCTCCTCTCCTGCAACACCCCTGTTCACAAAGCCCCTTTCAACTGCTCCTTTCTTCTGGATGTTTACTTTTACTCATTCAGATCTCTTTTTTGCTATCTCATGCGCAGCCTCCCCCAGCCCTCCAGCAAGCTGGACTCTTGATACAACCCGACCACAAGCCTGCCATTGACGAAAACCAACCTCATGCCCAGGATTCAATAATTTTGTAGAAATGTTTTGTGAATTTTCGCTTTTTACACGCTAAAACAAAGTTCCTGGAGAGAACTATTCTGCAGTAACAACAGAAAGTCAGTATAAGCATTTTGGACAGTTTTTCCCTCCTTGATATTTTAAATAATCAAGCACAGGAAACCAGCAGCACCTGAGTAATGTAAGAACGGCAGAATAAAATTTCTGTGATATGTCTGGAGTTGGTATACTTGGTTTTGATTTTTTTATACTTTGATTTTTTAAAGGTAATTTTTATAATTCAGAAATTTTTATACCCTTCAGTATAAGATAAATGAATGTGTATATGATATTATTATATGAAATTATATATATAATATTCCCCCATGATATGTGATTATATATAAATAACTTTGCAAAAAGCTATGCCTATAAAGGGGTGGGGAGACTTTTAAATTAAGGCCATCCTTAATTATAAACCAAGAAAACTAACAAAAAATATTCAACAAATATCTATTGAAAATAGCATAATCAAAGGAATATTTATAATGATACCACCATTTACAGGTAAAAATTTCAACACTTGTGTAAGTTCGTTAGACCATTCTCCAAGTCATGTGTGTAAAGTGGAACAGATTCTGTTCAATCTCATCTTTTGAACTAGAATGACAGTATAGCTTAAAAGGTATTTTAAATAATAAAAAATTAAATATTGACAAAATCTATAAGAAAACTATTTTAATACAAAGTAAATTAATCAAGTACAGGCTATGAAATCCAATGAAAACTACTAATTTACTGCTTCATATTCTTATGTTATAAAAAATCATTTTAAGTCAGCTTCAATATTTTTTAAAAAATGCATATTTCAAACTCTATAAGAAGCCATAGCATAGTAACCAAGAATTATAATAGCATTGCACAACTATAACATTGTGTGGTTTTTTCTTTTTTTCAATATCTTTCAAGTAAAAGTTAAAAGAATTTTTCATGTCAAAGAAACACATTGCTATTTCTCAATATCTCCACTTCTTACTTTAGAAATATGCCCATGTTCAATCTATTATTTAAGGCTTTAAGTTATTACAAATGGTGAAATTTTATCTTTTTCATCAGTAATAAGGGAGTTCCACAAACACAAGTGAATATTTCACTCATATCCTTTACACATGGAGTCACGGATGCGTTTTTAATTGGGATGATGCCAGTCTTCTAAACTCTCAGATACTTTCATTAAAGCACACGTGCATGTGAGCAATGATGACCCATTAGAGCAGTCATAAATTTAGTCTCTGAGAAATGAGAAGGCTTCACAGATGACTTAATTTGCTGTGGGAACCTGCGCTTCCTCCGCGGGTCCCCTCTGCATTTGGCTGCCCCTGACCTTGAGCACATCCACCTGCTGGAAGCCACGTTTGAGTCTCTGACCAGGGAAAACGCCTGTTTGACGGCAGAATCGTATCATAAGACAGTGTGATGGAATTTTTCTTTCTCTGTCATCATTAAGGGGTTTTCCCCTATAGTGAGGGGAATGAAAAGTACGATTTAACGTTCTCTGGAGAGTGGCAGGGGGAAAAAGGGCTCAAAGCTTTGCGTGCTGCTTTCCGAGTGGGTCATTTCAGTCCTTGGGGAGAATGGGATGTCCCAGTGGAATTTGCCAAAGACTGGTCTGAAAAGAAAGGGATTAAGACCCTTTTCAGGATGGAAATGTAACAAAAGGACCACTTTTATGATGTAGCAGCATAAAATAAGGGGCTGTATTGTGCAACTGATTGCTAAAGATCTTTGAATCCGGTAGCCTGGCCTGGTAGGCCCTGTTCCCCGCAGGTTTAGAGGCTTTTACAGAATGATACGTCTACACTCGAAGCAGAGTTCCGCTCTCATTTAGGGGCAAGTAAGAGATTATCAGTTTGTTCCTACAGGATTTTTTTTTCCACACCTACCGAAAAGTGGCCTGTAGGGAGATTATACTCTAGTGAAAGTTGCTGCTAATTAAAACAAGTAATTAGTGTTCCTCCAGGCTTTGCGGTTTCACTCACTTTTGCCCTCCAGACAGCATTAGTTTAAAAGCAATCCAATTTCTAGCAATAACAGACTGTAAAAAAGTCATTTAACAAGTATATAAGTGTAAGGTTACAGTTCAGGCGTTGATTTATCTCTTTTGGGCTATTTAGAAATAGTGTAGCAAAGTTGAAAAGAAAGAAAGTTAAATAGCTTTAAAAAAAATTTAACACTAAGAAAAGAAAAAAAAAGACTACATGCCTCAGTACATTTACAAAAAAAAAAAAAAATGACAAGCAAAAACTGAGAGTCTATGAGATTTCTCAAATTGCATTAGGAAACCAAAATTGGATTTAATGCTGTTTTCTCATAGAACCCTCACTTAGCATTTTGTAAACAGATCATTTCATTAAGTCCTTTTGTTTCTTCTCCCGCCTTTGCTGAAACAAGGACTTTTTATTGACTGATTCTCATTGAAATGAATTGGAACAGTAGAGTTTAACACACAACACGTTATTACCTCCTTTTTTTCACAATTCCAAAATGACTAGCAGAGCTCTAGTTTGCATATCTGGTGGGAGGATTTAGTTAAGCTAGAGAGATCTTGAGAGAGATTAAAATATTTTATTATAAAGAGATATTACAGAAATTAATACAAAAAATCATACCTACACTAAATCATGCCCTGCTAAAATTCTTGTCTAATTGCTCAGTTTTTGTAACCTGACATCCTTCTATAATTGCTGCCTTTGCTGCTTAAAAAGATCTATTTCTGAGGCTGATATCATCAAAGACATGTGTGCTAGTGTGCAAGCAATTCAGTATAGCTCATCGTTAAAATTAACGTAAGTCTACTTTTCCTTAGCAAATGAATTTATGATACTTTAATTGATGCACAATTTTCAGATTTGTGGGTTCTCCAATGCTATTTTTGTTTTACAAAAAGAGATGCCAACTATTTTTCTGCAGTACACAAAATGTTGCTATGCATTTTGTATAGTGCTAAATATAAATATTCCATATGTGAAAAGACATTTATTATAAACTTTTAATACCATAAAAATGACAGCTATTATCACATATTCAACTAGTGGGTTCTGAATTTACTAAGATTAAAAGATTGCAATTTGAAGTATTAGGTAGCCTGATTTGATCATGTCAGGTTAAAATAAGACTGTAAACCAACCACATTTTAAGCATCAATTTGGAATATGAAGATGTCTTTCATAAAGTCTGGCAACTTGTTTAAATTAACAAAATAAATTTTCATCATGTAACTTATGAACTCTGAACCATATGTTAGAATTTCAATATATGCTGTTCCTTTCCTAGAATTTATTTCCTATGATTACTTAAAGTATAAGAGTTTTGTCAACCCAGCTCAAAAGAATATTTGCACATGGCATTGGGTCAATAAGTAGACTTTATTTGAATCTCTGTTTAATTTTTTAAAGTATCTATGAGAAGACAAGGTCTACTTGGCTATAACTTTTTTTTAAAGAAGGAATCTGTAAACAAATAAAGACCACATCCATTACTAAGTATATTTATTGTGCACATCATTTTTCCAATAGACACTGTCGGCTCTAAAAATTCTAAAATCACTTTATAATTCTTGCACAAAGTCAAATGTGGTATATTGAAAATCTTTGTGCCATAACATGCCTTTTCCCCTAATCATTAGAACAATGCTCAATGGGCATTTTAAGGTATTTTATTTTTTGTTTTGCTTTTTAATGGTATAAAGCCTCTTTCAAAATCAGCCTTTGATTGTATTTGGTTTTCTTAAATCGAATTTAGGCTGCATCTATCAAGTCTCTTTTTTAGCTCAGAATATACTTTTTATTTCAGGGCTGAGAAGCTGGAGAATGTGACTGTGGCAGCACAGACCTAGGGCACCAGAGGGCAGACTCTGCAGAGACCTGAGAGGACTCTTTAAGGATCGTGATGGAGACAGAAAGGACAAGGATGCCATAATAGCTCCCATTTTATGTATTAAGCCATATTTGCACAACAATTCCATTAGAACACAAAGATAATCTTCAGAAGTAATTTTAAAACAGCAAATGTTTAATGCTGAGTCTCAAATAAAAGAAAACAATTTTCCTAAGCCAAATGTCTTTCATAAGAGATTTCAGTGGTCATTTGATTCTGTTTTAAAGATAATTTGACCTTAGGATTCACCCATTTCTTAAATGCATGTCTCAAATATAATTGTTCTCATTTGGAGTTGAAGTTAAAAAAAAAAAAAAAAAAAAAGAAAGAACAGCAAAATAACCCTTTGTGATCTGCTTTACTCTTTAGAGTGCTTTTATACAACCAAAGGAAACTCTAAGCACACAATTATTACTATTAAAATTGATGCCTCCAACAGTTTGTAAAAAAATATTATATACTGAAAATAATGGTGATTTCAGATCCTCTTTACATTTTTATATATTCCTTGCAATAGAACTATTTAATCTGAGTCCACCCAGCTAGACCATACACAGTCTTTGAAGAGATGGTATTATCTTTATATAATGTAATAAAGATGAATAAATGCTTATTGAATTTAATATAATTTAATTTGATATTTTTATCAATATTTTGCTAAAGATATAGTGTAAATAGTAACTTTCATTGCAAAATAATTTAGGAGGTCCTAGCAAAGATAAAATAAATAAAAGATTATGTAGTCTGTGAGGCACAGTATTTAAAGAAGACCAGTCCTGTGTCACTTCATACCACGATATGCTCCTACAAAGTACAGGGCTTATCCTCTCCACAACAGCACTAGACAGGAAGAGTAAAATCAGCATTTATGAGAGGCTGCATCAGGCCAAGCACCTTACCTACATCATATCATTTATTATAACAGTTTTGGAGATGAAGATGCAGGAGCTTAGACAGGTTAAGAAACTTTCCCCACGAAGGTAAGCAGAAGGGGGATTTATTTTAAAAATCAATGCTTTGGCTTAGACGTATTTCTGCAGTACCTGGTACATGACAGGCACTGTGGACAAGATGCATGAGCTCCCTGCTATCTGGAAACATACATTCTACAGGCAAATGCCTAAGTAAATACACAACCTAGTATTAGTGATAAGTATTATCAAGGAAATAAAGATAATTTTCAATCAATAAATTTGTCTCCAAGGTAACAGCAATCTTTTCCATATTATTTTGACCCTTTAAGCCTAAATTCAAGCCTTTGCATTTATTTCCATTCTGTTTAATCCTAGGAACTTTAGTCAGTTTTCCCCAGATTTTAAATTCTCTTTGATTCCTGATATGTTCATTCTCTGAAAAGCCTGTGGTCACTCAGATCATACCACGCATGCCACCCAGAGCTAAGGCAAATTTCATTCAATTTTCGCAGATTCACTTTATTCTTTGGAATTTAAACTTATACTTCAGCCCTCCATCTAAAGAGAATTGATTTTTCAGTTCCAATCGGTTCCACTAAACTTCATCCCATGCTATCTTGACTTCCTCCCTTCTCTCTGCCACTATTTGTTTGATCCTGTTATCTTTTATCATGGAACCATAGGGATACTTGCATTTCTTCCTCTTCAGTACAATCGCTAATGTTCATTTAATGTCTGTTATGTGCCAACGATTATTCTAAACACTTTTGTTTACAATTTTATCTCATGTAGTTTTCTAATTTCTCTATAAAGATAAGCACTTGTCATCACCATTTTACAAATTAGGAAGACAAGGTACAGAGAAGTCAGGTCCCCAAGATCGTACACTAGTCAGTGATAATGCATGATTCAGAAGGCAGGTTAGTGATTTTACTGTTAATTTCATGTTCCAGAGTCTTTTACAACATTGGATCCATCTTCCATTTTAAAATGGATGACTGTGGAATCAAGCCACTTTTCTTTCAACATTTTTGAAATGTGTATCCCCAAAGTGCAGTGTATAGGTTAAATTATATTCAAGGTGCCTTCCCATAGTTGTAATAAATTCTAAGTTAGCATTACACCCTCCTAGATTTTTAAACACCACTTCTCCAAATCATGTTTTAGTAGAAGGGAGAATGGGAATAAGAAAGGCACTGGGCATTGGCCGTGCAGGCAGCCAGAGTTGCATTCAAATCTAGTTCTGCTGTTCACCAACTGTGTAACTTTGGGCAATTTACGTAATTTCCCTTGGCCTTGGTTACTTTTTCTTCTCACTGGGGATAATGTATGTCTTCGGTGGTTGTCATGGGTATCAGTCTCATACAAGTAAAGTGGACTGGCACGTGCTTTGCACGCAATAATTTTGATTTTATTTTTGTTTGGACTTAAGATTGAACTGGCAATTCATTATTTCTTAAAAGTTTGAAAGATGATTTTTTTTCCAAAAATTGAATCAAGTTTTGTCAGATGCTCTGTTGTTTAGCTTTTTGACTTATAGTCTACATAGAGTCGGCCATATACTCATTCATCATTCACTTGCTTATTTATTCAGCAAGCAAGAGAGTAATAAAGCATTTATAATAGGACTATTATACCAGGCAATGTGCTAAACAGCAGGATTTCAGTGGTGTGTGAGGGAGGGCTCCACCATCAAGAAGTTCACATCATATGATGGGATAAGAGGTAGGAGAGAAGCAAAGGAGCTGAGCTTATGTTAACATCTGTATTGTGACAGCATTATCCACATCTTCTCTCTTGCAAGGTGGTCTGCACTTAAAAGTTCCTTCAATTCAGTTTCAACTGTAAAGTTAAAAAGTTTTTATAAATGACCTTCTAAGATCTACTACATCTCTGAAACACTATGCCTCTATAATCACGTCATGGTTGGTTCTCTTTCTTTCAATTCTTACTTAAATGCCATCAACCAATTTCCAGTCTAAGGTTTTTAGAATTTACTGGAAGTAGAATGACTAATTTTGCAACCAGAATCTCTTCTTATTCCTTCTATTAGGTCAATTTGTACAGATGGGTGCATAACATTATATTTTAAGGCCTGTCCAATTTACCTGATACCTTGCTGAAGGTGTAAGTTTCCTAACAGATCTGCGTGATTTTTTCTAATAATATCTGAGGACTTCCTATACCTCTTTTTCTTGATTATTCCCATAGTTTCTCAAAGAGTCTTATTTTATAGAATTTTCTTGGCATTTCCCCCATCTCTCTCAAATCCTATTAAAGTAATAATTTCTGGTGCAAACTAACTCGGCCTGAATGTGTCTTGAGAGCAGCCAACAGTAGAATACTGTTAAGCCTTTGCAATGTGGTGGGCATTTAACAGAGACTTGAAAACATACTGGAACTACAACCTTCAAACATGGTATCCTTGGACTGCACCTCTAGGAAAAGTTAAGAAGGAACAATGTGACATACTGTTGTCTGTATGGAGTGATGTTTGAGTGAACAAAGGTAGAGCCTTGGTGATCTGCAACCACAGTCCAACATACATATGACATACAGAGACTTCAAGTGTTGACCTTTTTTTTAGCATTCTGTAACTCCTATATTCTGTTATTCTTTTCTGCCATTGCACTTTTTGCCACATTTATTAGTTTATTGTCTGACTCTTATCCTAGTATGTAAACATGAGGAAAATAGTTTAATTACTACCATGCTGCCTGCACATTCCTTAAATATTCACAGAATAAATGGCATGAATTGGATAATATGACACTGAAAATATAATGAGATTAAAATGCTTGAGTTACTACCATATAGTATTTGGAGAGACTTGTTAAAATAGATATAATTTTGACATTCTAAAGCAAGGCAGTGTTATAATTGTTGCATAATTTTAGAGTTGCAGTTAAGTCATAATTTCCATGTATGGTTCAAATTTGTAATACATGACTTCACCTTGAAAAAAAATGTTTACAGTCATGGAAATTTTATTGCTATGAACACAAATAATGAATAGTCTGTAATGAAGACTGGGAAACCAAAGTCTCATTCTAATCTTTACACCAACAATTTTATTCACAAAACAGTTTTCTACTGAGTGCTTACTGTGCGCCAGGCACTGAGAACAGGGTGCTGTAGATGCAGAAGAGAAAGATATAATCACTGCTCTTGAGTATTTTCTGGCTAAAGAAGATGAGGATATCTACAGTTGAGGCAGAGTGTGGAAAGGGTTAGTATCTAATAAACCACAGAATTAGGCTCCCAACAGAGCAAGGAAGAAGGGAGAAATGAAAGACAGGGGTATCAAAGAAGGCTTTCAAATCAAGACAATTAATAAGCTGAGTTCTTACAAAATAAATAGAAATTAGACTGGATGACCAAAATAGTCAAATTCCAAGATGCCCACAATAACGTATTTACCATGTGGACTAGCAATTTCCACTAATTAAAGTGCGTGCTAAACAATGTGATTCGTGTTTACTGTATGTGTTATTTGTTCCCACACCAAAGAACAACTTGTAAACCGTGAGTTTTCTTTTGAATGGAAGTGCCAGCAAT
Organism: Camelus ferus; assembly: GCF_009834535.1. Classification (NCBI taxonomy): domain Eukaryota; kingdom Metazoa; phylum Chordata; class Mammalia; order Artiodactyla; family Camelidae; genus Camelus; species Camelus ferus. The sequence continues at coordinate 62,478,306 of NC_045698.1, forward strand.
ACTCCTGTTTCTTATTTAGTTCACGTATTTCAGCACCACAATGAGAACAATAAAACAGGTTTTGAAGCCACTGCTCCCTGTGAGTAAACGTCTCTATTTTCTTAGTGACTTCGCACTCCAAAGGTGTCATCTACACTCCTTATGACCATTCTCTTTTAACTAAATCTAGACTTTTCCATTGCTTTCAGAACTACCACCTTTTCTTTCTTTTTAATTTGGTGTGATTGTTAATAAGCCATTAATTTACTCTTGTTCACCATCATTAAAATTGCTGTTGATTAATTAATCAACATATATATAATTTCTTCTGAAAATAAATAAGGCCACTTGACCAAAGTTTTCACCATAATTCATAAGAATCATGTTTATGCATTTGCTAGGGCCTAGGACTGTAGATTTATTATCGAGACCTATTTAGAAAGTAAATACTTTGATAAACTTTTCCAATATATTTATCAAGAAGTATATGGTCTTCGATCAACCATTTTTTCTTTTTGTATAGCATCAAGTTCTTTCTATTGAAACTAATTCCCAGTTCTAGTAACAAATTGTATCTTACTAGTCGTTCTTTCAACAAAAGTAACTCCAAGATCATGAGTTTTAGGAGTATAACAAGTACCTCTCCTACCCTCATTAAACATTTAACTCCCCCTCCCTAAATATTTACTACCTCCTTGAAGGACTCCCATCTCTTCCAAACTATCCAAAAATGTCTCTTTCTTCCTATTTCAAGGAAATCAACCCTGCCTTCCTTCAGGGCATGCCTACAGCTTATTTGGTGAAAATAGCACCGCAGTTGAAACCCCAAGATGAAGATCCATTGCTTTGTTCCCCATTTTGTAGCCACAGGATAGCAAGCAAGTAATTTATTTTTCTAAATTCTTCTGAGCCTGAGATTTGGCAAATGAGAAAAGTAGATGAGATCATCTCTAAAATCCCTTGTGGTTCTTATACTTTATAATCCTATTATAAATCAGTCTTAATTACAAGGATTGTCAGGTTCTGTGTAGTTAAATTTATTCCGGGCTTTTATTTTTGTTATTGTCTTCATTTTCCCGTGTGTTTGTTTTTCTATAACCACTTTGATGGATAGGAGCCCCTTCATCTGTCCTTTGCAAAGCTGCATAATCTTTAGCAATTAAATTAGTCAAGCTGATATAATTCGTGACCTCATTCATACTAGAAATTTTGATGTAAATTTCGTGTAACAAGAAACTTGAGCTATGAAAATTTTCGAAAATTCAATTTTCCTATTATGTATGACTTTCTGTTTACTTTGGAATTTTACTGATGGTTTCAAGTTTGCCTGAACCAATGGCTCAGAGCACCATCTGAAAAAAAAAAAAAAAGAAAGAAACTAAAGAAGATGGAATTTATATTTGTGCCAGCCTCCAACTCATGCTGTGTCTCATAATGTAACCTAGCATGAGACATGTGATTGAAGGATACTCCTATCAAACAACTGTTCAGAGAGAAGTGTGTTGATCTCAGTCCAGTTCAGAGCAGAGAGCTGTCCACCTGGAAAAACCCTCAGATCAGTGGAAATGATCGTCCTATGTGTTGCCAGTCTCATCCAAGAAGTTCAAAACTGAATGTACTCATGGACCATGTTAGTCCTTTAAACCACCAAAGGGGTTCCTGTGCATCAAAGATAGGCCCTAGTCACTGACCCCATCAGTTCATGAATGATGATCTTTTTAAGAAGACCCTTAAGTCAGCTTTAGAAGAGAGCACTAAAATGCGATTTAATAAAAACAGAGCTAGGAAAATTGAGAACAGGAAAAACCTGAGAGGGTCCAACACTGAAGGGCTTGAAGGCATCATTCTTCTGTTGTATTAAGTAATCTAGTTTTAAATGACCAAGTCAAGAGGAAAACAGCAGCAACAAATTACAGAATATTTTTAAGGAATGGTATACTTTACTTTAGAAAATATCTTAAGGTCTTTGTTAGACCAAAATGGAGCAATTCAATAACATAACAAAATGTAAGTTGGGTTCTTACAGGATGTGTATTCATATAAATTGTAGGGACTCAATACATGCTTAGTGATAGTAATGAAATAGTAATAATTTTGATCATGAAGTGATATGGAAATAGAACACTTTGAAAGGAAGTTCCTCTTTTGAGTTTAGGAAGTAACCCTGATTTACTGTCATTTTTAAAAGGCTTAGTATTATCATTAAGAAATACATGGTAACTTAAAACACAAGAATAAAATTAACGAACAATGTTTTTAGAATCATTGATAGTAAGAAACATGTTGGTGGAAGGCTTACATTATTCCCCAAAATTCAGAGGGTTAAAGCAAAGCTAATTTAATGTGGTCATATTCTTTCCAACCTGAATCTTAAATGAATGAGATGACCTAATCTAAGACATATACTATCCTTTGAAACAAACTCTGATGAGAGTACTTAAACAGTAAAATCCTTTTTGCCTTCTTTGAACAATTTGGTGTATGTTTTCGGTTCTTTGCTTGTTTTAGTTTAAAATTATGTACTGTAACTAAAAATAAATCAACCTTCTAGATTTTAGTTTGGTAATCAACTGGAGTTTTAGCCTCTTGGCACTCACTCAGATTTTTGTTTTACTTTTTTCCTTCTTTTGCTCGATCTTTGTTTTTTGGTTTTTTTGTTTGTTTGTTTTTTCTCTCTTACTTTCAACTACATGATAAATTCTGGATTATGTCTCACTGTAGCTTCAAGACTAGTTTTAATGAACTGGCTGAACTTTTAACCTTTGAGCCCAACACACTTTAAAATTATCACCAATATCCATTGCCCTTTTTTTCTTCCTGTAATTTTGTATCAGCTATACTGCGGAAAAACCTTTTAGTGTACAGGACCTTATTTACCCAGGTTCTTTGAAACAGCAAATAAAGAGGATTTAATTCTTTGCCTGGTTCTTTCTCAAAATTCTTGGAAAAAATAAAATACTGGGGCCTGGAACCTTCCATACTCCCCAATCCTGCTTCTCTATTGGCAATTGGTCTGTAAATAAGGAGCAAATGAGGGTGTCCATTTTCATTCAAAAGTCACTTATTCATAACCAGGCTTCCAATGCCCCAACACAAAGGATTTTTTTTAAACCAGGTCATCCTCTAACATCCAGTCTCATTCTGTCTCTTTAGCCATGCATTCCCTGCGAGGCAGCACGAGCAGCATCTCCTAGAATTCCACAGCCGAATAGTTTTTATGCTTTCAGTGTGCTCAAAAGGAAAGAACTTTTTTTAAAATGTAGAATTTCTACTTACATTTTCCTCTTTGCGCCGTTATAAACACTTAGAAATGTCACTCCAAGCTATGTCCTTCTGAGGAACCCAAAACCCTGACAGTTCTCTGTCTTATTTGTTGGAGGGATAATCTGATGAGCAGCGAACACTAGAGGGGGAGCTTATCCGTTCAGGAGAGAGAAAGCCTCAGACCCTTTGGGAAAGGATCAGAGGGACACGAGAGCTACTGACTTAAACAAGTCGGGCAAGAGTTGGTCAGCCATGGTTCAGAAGTCAAAAGGTCAAGAATGGTAGGTCACCAATTTATTATCATTCTCCAAAAAGGCAGGGAAGCATAAGTGGAATTTTAAGTTTAAGGGAATCATAAGTTTTAGCTGCTGCTCAGGCCATGATATGGAATATTTTTTAAAAAAAAACCCTCTGGAGGCAGTTTTAACAGGAGGAGTAGGATTACAGAGGCTTTTCCCCCTTTACCACGACTGCCTGTCATTTAAATGTCTAAGGAATGATGGAATGAATTATCATAAAATTTTGACAAATTTGATGGCTCAAGCAAAAGAGGGAAATAGGCATTCTGATTATGAGGTTCTAATAAGACATGACATTTAAAATGAGTTTACATGGCAGTTAGACCTTTGCTTTTTTTCTCCTTGATTTAAAAACATTGAGATTATTTTCTTTGAAAAGGCAAAGACTTATTTCAGCTTCTCTTCTCTCTAGTTTAGTGACTGTAAGTTCTCTTTTAAATTGTACACATTTTTATCCCTTCTAACCACAATCTATTTGCTTTTTTATAATTTGCCTGAACTTGACAAATCTTAAAATTTATCTTGAAAGCCAGAAGAATATTTCAGTGGAATTTTAGTAGAATTTTAGTAGAAAAAATGTAAATGGCCATTTCATTTGTTATTAGTTTATTTTTTCTGTATTACATAATAATGCAGTAGATAAGACTTATTGGCTTAAAAGAACAAACTGTATTTTCCAAAATGAAGAGAACAATAGAAGAGGATCAATCAAAGCATAGAAAAACAAAATTAATTTTCTCTGATCTCAACTTCTACTTCTTTAACAACCAAAGAGCACCTTCTGTTTGTAATAAATTATTTCATTAACCCACAAATGACCTCTTATATGTTGTTTTTATTATTTATTGAAGAGCTTGCTTTTTTAAAAAGAGGGGATAACTTAAACACAATTCACCTGACCCCTGGAAACATCTTAAACTTTTAGTTTAAAACTAAAATAGTTGGGGGGGATCTTCAAACTACGTATCTAATAATAGTTTGACAAAACTATTTCTTTACAAAAAGTAAAAAGAAATACAAAGCACTTCACTAAACATTTCTAGAATGATTTGCATCGTGTCAGACTTTGACAACTAGAAGCAAAGTGAAAGAAGGATTTGATTCTAGTGTGGAAATTGTATGTGGATGATGCAGGAACTGATCAAACCTGAGGTTTCCTAAAATTACCTTATTTATACAAACAGAAGAGCCTGAGTTAATGAGATTGTTTTTCCTGGTACATTAAAATATGGGCTTATCTTTGCTTTCCAGGGGATTCCCAAGAACTGTGGTGACTAGATTTTTAAAGTTCTCTTTTGATTCTAATGGTGTTATTTCCCAGAGGTTTGTTCAAGGCTAGTAAGCATCTTCCACAGACCTTGATAGCAAGGTCTTGTTACACAGTTTTTATTTATGTAATTAAACAAGAGAGCAGAGAGAGCTTGAATTAAAATATTAACCGTAAGTTTCTACAGTTTCACATTATGAAAGTCAACTCTGGGGCCGCTCGGTAAGATCTATCTTGAGGTGGCTGATCTGGCCTTCGGGTGCATCTTTCATGTTCTACCCATAGGTCATAGTGCACATTGTGAGCGTGACAACACTTTGGAGTTACGCGATTTGGAGGGAACATGAGCTGACCAAGTAAAGGAACTCTCCCCTTGCACCATTCGGACTAGAGCCATTTGGCTCCCTCCAGAGAAATGTTTAGCTAATCATCTGTGGCCCCATCACAGGGAAAAAAAAAAAAAAAAAAAAAACAATATCCTGTTATAAAATGCTTCTAAGTCTTCTGTGAGTATTAATTAAACTTCGTTGAAATATTTCAATTCCTCAAATGAGATAAAAAAGTAGGAAGTCAAGAGGAAGATCACTGGGCCTGTGAGTACACATAATACACATGGAGATTAGGTCCAACAGGAATCAGACAAATCCCTTGATCTGTTTGGTGCCTAATCTTTCTGATCAAATTTATTTCCCAGTATTTCTTTTAGTTATATTTCAAGTGACTTGTTTCCTTTAAATCTTGGATTTTGAAATAATTTCTCAAGTTGAATTAACCTAAAATTAGATATTGCTCTAATTCTAACTTTACTCTTTGTAAGATAAGTAAATTTATTCCTGTTTTATTTCTTCCATTTCCATTTTATGTTCTAGGAATTTGAACATAATAAAGGCTAGAGAGAAGCAAATCTGTGATAGCTGTATTCATTTTATGAGTTTAATTTATCTATTATATGTTAAATATGTTCCTCTTTCACCTTTATTGTGTCACAATTGCAGAGAGAAAAATATTAAAACAGAATCATCAGTTAAATGTCTAAACATCATTCAGACACATAAAATTCAGATCTACAAATATGAGTGGGGCAAGATAAAGTATGATGCCTCATCTTAAAAATAGTTTAATAGAAAATTAATAGCTAAGTGAGTATTATATTCACGTGACAGTGAAGAAACAATAACCTTTCATATGTTTGGGTTTTCTTCTTTACTTTGGGGAATGCGTCAGATAAATGTCTCTGCTAAGACTACCAACAGAGCATAGGAACCCATGTCAACATTCTTCCTTCAAGGATTTTAGAATTCATTTTCAACATCTTGTGGAAATCGTCTGCCGCTTGTTGTGTGCCCTACTGATGATGTATTTTACTTTGAAACACAGACAGGACCAGAATGAGAGAGACACAGAGGGAGAGAGATAAGAATATATTTATAAAAGGGGAAAAATAATAAGAACTGATTGCTAAAGATTTGAAATCAAATAATGGACTTGTTTTTAAAGACTTCTTATAACTGAAGCCAGATATCTACACAGAATAGTGCTGGGAGATGTGATTAACAAGATAGGAATGTGTGTGTCTGCAATCTCAAGTTGTTCTCACAGAATTTCATAATTCAATCAACCAATCAATCCACTGATCAATCAAAATATAGATTGAACACCTACTATATACCAGGCACTACATCTGACTGTGACTTACGGTGAACAAGACAAGAAAGGTGAGTAATATTATGAAGTTTACAATGTAGCAGGGCTTCATATAAATAGACAAGTGTGATAAAGCAAGAGGAGGTTATTACTGGCGTACATAAGATTACCTAGATTTCAAAAATCAAAGAAGATTCTCAGGGGAAGTAGCAAAATAGGACTGAATGGATGAAAAGAATTACATTGGAGAAGAAAAGGGGAGGGGTTGAAAAGTAAGAATGTTTGGGGAAGATGAGCGAGTGCAAGGGAGGGAACAGTGTGAGTGGTGGGTTAGCAGGGGCCATGATGTAAGGGAATCTGTTAGCCACGTTAGTTAGTCCAGCTTTATCTGGGAGTAGTGGAGACCTGACAAGACTGGATGTGGTAGAAAAGGGAAAACACGTAGTCAAGGGTATAAACAATGTATTAATTATACCAAATGATTTCACTGCTACATTTAATGTATTTGTGCCAACTGACTATAACCCCAAATATGCTGAAATGGTACCATAGGAAGTGCATGTCTACCCTATATATTCTCCGTAACCTTAAACACCATGATGATATTTTGACATGCAATCCGTTTTTCACATTTTACTGAGTATATGATTCTTTTCGTAACCATTTTAGTCTAACTAGTAATTTCCAAGTTAAAAGAAAATTACATACATTTTACACAAAATTACATAAAGCAAAACTGTCCAAAAATAAGAACAACTCTGGCATACTTAGAATCATAAATACTTGCCAACTGATGAGAGAAAATACTTGGTAACCTACAATCTTTTTTTCCAATTTTAAAATAAATGGCAATATTGAACCAAAAAAAGCACTTCAGAAACAAATATTAAAATATTTACAAACTTGTGTTTGTATAATTATTCATATGAGTGTATGTAGAAATTTGCACTCATTTTTTACTTCTGTTAATTTACTCATTCAATAAACCATTATTTTATGAAATATATGCATATATAGACTCATATATGAGTCTCTCATTCCAGGTTTATTATTTTGTAATATTGTTGCAGAGGGGAAGCAAGTGAGAGAAAGGAATTTAGTTTGACCAAATAATTCACCTGCATTCTGAAAAACAGACCAAAGGAAAAGATGAGCATATCTCAGCAACAGTGAAAGTAGAGATTTACCCAGAATTCACAGTTTTGACAGGAGTACATCCCTAGTTCCTTGAAAAGCATGGGGGCAGAATTCTCTGATTTTTTTTCATAATAAACATCCCCAGTGGTGAAGACAAAAATACATAAGAGGGGTTGAGAATAAGTCAGGATGTGGAGTGTAAAATTCTGTTAATTTCCGGCTCTTGGTTTGGACGTCAAATGCCCACTTTTTTGATGAAGAAATTATTTTTAGTGCCTTGAAGTCAGAGCAAAATTACTATCCCTTTAACCACTTATATCCCTCTAGTCCTCCCAAGAGTCAAGCCAAATATTAAAAGAAAAAAGTGTGGCATGTATTTGCCAGTTCTTAACATTTCCTTGGGATGTTCAAACGCAAATACATCTAAAATTTTAATTGCTAAAAAAAACCCTATAAAACAGAGCTAAATATGTTTAGAGTGCTATTGGAAACAAAGTTGACTGAAGACTACTAACCATGCAAAAAATGCTAAGTAAAATCTAAACGTTATGGAAAAAAATCATCATTCCAAGGTTTATTAAGACTTCTATATTACTTAAAGAGAGTTACCTCTGAGTAGGTTCGTATGTCCTGGTTTTCCCCGTATATCCCACAATGAATCTGTTCTGCTGCCTTATTAATAATAGCACTCTTTCATTCAAAAACTATACAGATTTGGATGGTAAAAAACATGGTTACTTTACTAATAGATCTTTAGCACCACAAACGCTAAACAACATTGGTATACAGTGCTCTAAGAAGGATCGCAGATGTGGACATGATGATAAAGGGACATGGGGTTCAATATTAATCACAGGTTTTGCTATTCCACTGCTTCTGGGAAATGACATTAATAAAGACAAGGAAGTCACAGAATAATGAGAACTTATATCAAAATTGTGTAAACAAAGCAGCGAGTATGCTTGCTTTGTGCAGCTGGTGGAAACAACACTCTAGGCTACTTAACCTTTACCAGTTATTTTCAAGATTGCATTATTTATAAGAAAGTTCTGTAAGTGAATTTCAAAAGTATCTCTGGCTCAGGTGTCTATGAATGGTGGTTGTGGGGGATTTTTAGTCGTTCTCATGAAGGGTGAGGGGAATTTTTTTCCCATCAGTGAATGACACTGTCTTTTGTCACTAGGCACAAAATTTTAAACTTCAGAATCTCATTATGTATTGGTAACCTATTGGGAGGTGCTACTTACACTACCCTTTGTTCATCCAAACGAGCTCAGTTAGTTAAATGGTGCAAACTAGGAAACACATTTTACGCCAATTTTAAAATCAAAAGTGAAATTCATGAAGAATTGATTTAAAAAAAAAAAAGAATTGAAAGTGTCCAGCCAAAGTTGAGGTAAAATCAGTGGCTTGCAATGTGTTAAACGTGTTTATTTGCACTTTCAAAGTTCAGATTTCCTCATACATTTTCATACTGATGGAGATAAAATGCTAAAGTCTTAAATCCCTCTATGCCATGCTGAGTTGCTAAGGGCTGTTGAGTTTTTGTTATTTCTCCTCTCGAGTTAGCTCTGATTACGCCTGCTGAGTGAAAAATTTGTATTTGCCGACAGAAATAGGAACCACCCCACGTGCACTTGCACTCAGCAAACGCTCCAATACATCACAAAGATTTGCTCAACCCACCTTCAGAGGCCAAATCGAGCATGTTATTTTCTGTTTAGATCTGATTCTGGAGCCTATCAGTCAGGAGTGTTTTCCAATCTCTGATTAAAGCAAGGCCTACAAAGGCTGGAAGTGTTCACACACAGTCTCATTAGAGTGCTGGATGGAGTGACCCAGGCCTTCTAGCACAAAGCTCTGAGTGAACTTCAAATATGAGAGTGCATCAATCAAATCCAAGCAAGGCTTTTATGTCATTTTTCTACTTTGCCTTTAAAGTCCTATAGGAATGCCCTTTCCAGCTGTACAGCCGAAAAGCATTCAATAGAAACAAAAAAGCAAAGACCCCCCAACCCCCTGCCCCTCCAAATGGGGATGGTTTTACCTCCCCCCACCAAGCATTAAAGAGTCTTCTGTGTGTTTTAAATTATTTAGCATGTTCAACAATGCAACGAAGAAGATACTCATATCACTCAGTGACTCTGTATTAATTATTAGCACCCCTTTGAAAAGGAAACCAATAAGGTCAAAGGCAGAGAGACTGCATATTGTACATTTTAAATAGGGGTAGCAGAGAGATAGGGTGAAAAATAAAGCAATACTCATGGAGGTTTTTCACTTCTTGTCCCCAACCCTAACACCTAACTTCACTTCTTGCTTTTTTTGTGCCAGCTTATACCATTAAGAAGACAAAAAGCAAAAGGAATAAAATCATAAAGGACCCTTAAGAATCTTGGCAGGAAAGATGGGAAGGTATAAGACAGAGGAAGAGGAGTCAGGCATTTAGTGAATGTTTGTTATACACACTGCTCAGGGCACTAGCGTCATCTTCAAAAATACATCTTTAAAAGATAAGCATGAAGCAAAACAATATAAATTTGCCCACTAATATCATTAGAGGAAAATGCATGAGTACAGTTAGCAGTGATGATTAAATTTAGGTGCTTTTGCTTCCAACATCAGGCCAAAAAGTATTATAACGCAAGTAACATAAGTATGAATTAAATAAAATGAGGCTTTTGAAGCCTGAAAAACAAAATAATTTAAAAGGAGAAAATAAATCTTTCCTACAGTGTGGATAAACTTTCCTGAATTTTACACCTCTCTTTAAACAAGCAAATGGTTCAACTTCTCAAGATATCCTATACTGATCCAATTAGGAAGGGCAACATAGTGACAATACAGTGTACATCAAAATATTGGGCGGATATATTGCTTATTCAAGGGAATTCCCTCTATGTGTACATTTGTTTCCATTGCTAAACTTTACTAAATGTTAGGCAAATACCACCCACAAACAGCACTTCACCCACTCAAATATATTGCAGCATGCGTAAAAGTGTGTTTGAATTTAGAGCAATATATATATATATATTTTTTTTTTAATTTAGCATGTGTTTCTTTACAGGGCTTTAGATGTTCAGAAGAATTATGCAGATTTTATAAACGAGTACTAAAGCATTATGCTACTTGATAGTGTCCCATCTGTGCTTCCCTGTAGTGTTTGACGGGGCATCTGTGTAAATTGTTTTTTTTTTTTAATTTTATTTTTTAAAGTTAATTAGTTTACTGCATAAAACTTCATGCACTACCTGATAAAAACTTTTGTTCATTTTAGCACCTTCTCCTCTAGAGCTGATGTTCATCAAATCCCTAGTCAGGCCTAACTTCTTCTTTTGTAGATTTCTAAATGGAAATAATCAATGTTTTTTTCCTCTTTATCTTATAGGGCATGTTACGCTATGTTTATGTGACAATAAATACTGAGTGTAAGTAATCATTTAAGTTGATCACCCCGATATTTCATATATTTTGTCATAGCTTCTCAACTGAACTATCTTCTAATATGTTTTTCAAGGATAGCTTAAGAAAAGCTTAAAATAGAAAACTTTCTAGAGAGCAAATACACGTAGTTATAAAGTGGACAAAACCAATCTTTCTTCTCTTTCTCGGGGATACTTGCCTCCATTTAAGGTTTTTAAATTATGCCAACATAGGACCAAAAATCCAGATGAAATGAAATAAGAAACAACAAGAAAAATTATGAAATGTTTTTCATTTGCCGATATCTTGCTTAGGCAAAATAACAGAAATCTCAGATAACAAACTAAATTTTTCAAGTTCATTTCAGTACTTTTTCTCTGGAGAAGCAACATAAACTAAAGGAAACAGACACCCAGGACAGAGAGGAGAAATTCTGCAACTGCTTTATGGGTAATACAGACCATCGGTTAAGGGCACAGTTTCTGAATCCAATCTATATGAGCTGTGTAACTTAGGGAAATTTTTTTACAAATCTATATCCAAGTCTCTTTATGCTCAAAATGATCTCATAATGATATTTAACACACAGAATTATTGAGTATTAAATAAGTTTATACTTGTCAGTGCATAAACAGTGTTTGACATGTAGCAATTGCTCAAAATATGTTCACCATTACCATGCTATTTTGATGAAAATAGCTATTTCGCTAGAAACATAAGCTTACATTAGCTCAATGTATCTGAAAAAAAGTAACTATTACTTTTTCAAAAATTAAAATATGTATTTTATGTAACATTTAATTCAAGAAGTCTTATCATAGATAATACATAAGATACATTTCCTTTTATAATAAACAAGAGTACAATCCTGTAGGAATAAATTTTATTTTATGAATCTTTCAAATTGAAAATTTAGCACAGTCTGCCCATTTTGAATTATATAACTTTAGAGCTATTTATTTCTCTTTCTGACATTATGGTCATCATATAGGCAAGCTCTATAAATTTTAAATAGCATACAATGTGAACATCTTTTGCATTTAAAAGCCATATAAATTATTTGTCCAATGATGTTAACTATTTATTTAGTGGGCACTGAGATCATAACTGATCTATAACATGATGTTCTAATATTTGTGCTCCATTATGCTCTCTATCAAATAGATTTAAGAAAAAAAAAAGGAAAAATATAGGTTTGAGTTTGATCTTAAATTTACCTTATTTAGAAATTTGGAAAACCTATCAATGAGGTGCACTTTTTTTTTTAATTGAAGTATAGTCAGTTTACAATGCTGTGTCAATTTCTGGTATATGGCATAATGTTTGTCATACATATACATACATATATTCATTTTCATATTCTTTTTCATTATGGGTTGCTACAAGATATTGAATACAGTTCCCAGGCGGTACACTCTTGTTCACCTAGAAAAATCAATGCAAATGAACAAGCGAGAAAGTGGAATTTGGAACAACATTTCAATATGTGAAAATTAAATCAAAATGTCACCTTCTCTGACTTGGAGCAGACTGAATCATGAGCTAAAATCCTCACACTATCTAAGTGCATAAAACCTTAGCAAGCTCTGAGAACATTCTTAGACTCACATATAATCTGTTCCATCCAAGAGCATGAACGTTTAAAAGTTACTCTGTAGGATAAAAATATTTACATGCATTTTGCCTTAAGGTTTAAAGTATAATGGGTTCCAGCAGTTGCTTAACTCTCAAGGGGAAAAAAAGAAAAATCAAGTCGACACCAGTCATGAAACTATTGAAGAAAGTACATTCTGTGGTTGCAGTTTGCCTCTCCCATGTGGAAGATGACTCTTACTACGATCTTAGTTGAGACGCAACAATCCTTCACCAGTGATTTTTCACATAAAGTGTACCAATTACTCCAAAATTTAGTCCCCACCTTCCCTCGTCTTAGTATGTTCACCTCCACAAAGACCAGAATATGAAAACTACACACACAGGCATGTATGTGTGCACACACACACGATACTTTTCAGAAAGTTAAAAATCATATAAAATGTTCTTCAAGTTCCCATGCCTAGTTTGAAAGATTTGTCATAAGAAATATTTTATAAAAATCAAATCTATATGTGACTTCTCAGCCAATGATGATTCTTAATGGTATATGAGACAGAATTATTCAGTTTTCCTCTGATATAATAAAAAGGTTATCAATCGTACACTTTTGCTTGGTATTCCATGCTGTGCTGTAAGAGTTAGTTAAAGATATATGGATTCCATTCTTGTAAGTATTACAAACAAATACTATTTGGAGAATGTTGGACCAGATTAATTTTTCTGATTTTTTTTTCTATCTACTTGGAAAGGTGTCTAAACTTCTTAGTAAATATGTTTAAGTTAACATTCTCTTCTTTGAGAAAAAGTAAGTCACAATCATAGCTATGAGACTATTTCCATGTACTATCAAACATGATTAGCTTTCCTTTAATAAAATCTCACCATCATTTAATTTTTAGTTTTATTAACTTTTTTTAAAGATGATATATCTTTTCTAAAATAATACTCAATTTTTATATTTATGAAAACACAGAAATCTATGCCTACCTTCAGTATTATTATGGCTACTTTTATCCAAGGGAAAAATAAAAGAAACCAAATTTTCAAAGACAGAACTTCTTATAGAATAATTGGAATTGGTCAAATGAGAGGTGAAATACACACACTGACAGTAGTACTGACAAAGCAAAAAGTATCCAGCCAAACTTAAAGAATTTCCTAAATTTGCTAATCATTATTTTTTAGACCAAGTTTCCATCCACCTACCCCCACCATTATATCAGGTGGAAGTGTCTATAAGAAGATAGATCCCAAAGAGCAGTTTAAAATGCTTTAATTTTTTTTTTAATGTGATACTGTTCTTTTTAAGGGTTCTTTCATATGTGATCAGTCAGAGATACTGACTTTTGTGAGTTAACACAAAAGTGAAATAGCACTTTTAAGTGCTGTCTCTCTTTGGAGATTTAATGCACTTTGTAATATCTCTGAGATCAGTCAGGGAGAGACGAGAAAAAAGAAATTTGATTTTGAGTCTGGACCAAAGCTCGGTGACTTGAGAGGCACCTAAACATAATGAAAAGGAAGAAGTTTCAAAGAGAAAGTTGGCAGCTATGACCAGAATCCACAGGGCTAGCAGGACTGACATCAACCAGAGGCAGATTTAGAGGGGTACCCTATGATCTCTCTTGATACCATTGACACTTCAAGACCCAGTTTCATTGGGGAACAGTCCGGTAAAAGAACATCTCCAAAGGACACAGCATGGTTGCGGTATTGAGAAAGACATGAAAATGCCAGCACCAAGGGCCTAAAACTGTCCTTTTCTCCTCCAAAGATCACATATATCTGAGGAAAGCAAAAGTCAACATCTGAAACCTGCTTTTTCAAGCTTGACTTGAATGATATAAAGTTGGCCGTATAATAGCTAGATGCTTACCTTTCTGACCCACGTTCAGTCTAATGTAAGAACAAGTTATTAGCTGATTCCTGGTAGTCTTCGCTTACCTCCCGGTGAATAACTTTTCTACTCTAGGTTTTTTTTTTTTTTTTTTTTTTTTTTCAAATTAAAGTAACTGTCAGCTAAATGTGTGTCAAATACTGAAAATCAGCACAGAACACTCCCATTGCTTTGTTGTTTCCAATGTTTTCACAGGTCTATGTATTTCTGGTAGCAGTTCTGAACGTTGAAACTGATGCCCAGTTTCAACCCAAGTAGCTATGTATGAAATGTAAGTTCTAAATTTGGGATAAACAGTATCTAAATAAATAATAACAATAATGATTGGTAAATTAAAGAAATCATACAGATATTTTAAGCCAGAATGTGTGTGTTGATAGAAGGGGTAGGTGTTTGAGTTCCACAACCTTTAAGACACTTACACAATACAATCAAACAAAAATCTAGAACAAGCATATTAACCACGCATAGGATTTTAAAATTATGGGTCAAATGGATGCATCACGGTGATGTCTATTCTAAAATGGCATCTCTCCCCAGTTGTATAGGCTAAGTTACAATCGAATTATGGCTATAGAAGTTTTACAAATTCACTTACATGAGACTTATGCTCAAAATGAATGAAAGAATTGAGTTCTCTGTCAAAATAACTATGGTAAAAATATCACTTTTGGTCCAGATGCTCAGCCAACTGAAGGAAACAACAACTAATAATTACCAATTCTATTCTGCTTATGCTCAACTTCAATATAAAGTACAGATTTCTGTGTCTGCCTCCAGTATTATCATTAACTCCAGGATATCATTTTGGATATACCTTCATGACATCAAAACATCTGATTAATTTGATATAAAGAATTCGTTAAATTTAGTGAAAAAAATTAGTCTAATGTCTTCTTTCACAGAACATTAATTGAAACTTTATATTTTAGGAGACTATGTTAGCATTTTGTGGGCACTTTCAAAGTTTTCAAATTGCAAAACCATTTCAAGAAAATGAAAACTACCACACAGTAAAATAAACACTACACCTTTACTGTTAGGCAGGGTATATATTTCATGAAACCAATTCTAGAAGAGTTCCTGAGGAGCCCACCTTTTTCGAGGTCACAGAAGTTTGTTTTCTCTTAATTATTAAACGAAGTTGAGATGAGAATATATGATTTTAGTCACAGACATATGGTGAATTTACAGAGTTTCATTCCTTACTGTCAAAAGTTCAAAAAGGATTATCTGATGGCATTCTAAATGCTTGCAAAGAAAACAGACTCATACTATAAAGTACTAGAGATTCATCTACTAGAAAGACATTTATTAGTCTGTGGTCTGTGGTTATTTATACATGAGTGTTAAATATCATTGATACAGTTAGTGAGCTAAAATATGAAAGTGATCTTTTGCATGTTATAAGTATTTAAATCAAAGTAAGATTTTTATCACCTAGCATCCCAAATCTTTGTATTTCTTTAGGCATTTCTCCTTCTTCTTCAAATCTAAAGTATTTTATTCTCACACGGAATACCTATATTGAATGTAATCCTTGGTTCTATTTTAAAAAGAAAAGTTGTCCTGTTGGTCTTTACAGAACTACCACACCCAGGAGCCATACACCCTAGAGATAAGGCTATAATTTCGTGCATATACCAATATTGGCCAACTAAAATTCTATCAAAAATAAAATACTTTCTTGTTAGTTTGGAGAGTCTTTTCTATCTCCTACTTTAGTTTTTGCATAGCTAGTCTATGAGTTTCCTATGAATAGTACCTATGTTTTCTTTGTAAAAATATCTATGAAATCATTCACATGTGATAATAAATTTAAACCAACAAGAGGAAGCATAAGAGAGAAATCCTACAGAAAACACTGGGAGTAATTCATATCACTATCTTTTCTACTCATAGAAGAGCATGTTTCCACAAGTGTGCCTATATGAATTTTGATGTCAAATATTTCATTCCACAAATATTTATTCAAATTCAACTACATACCAGGTTCTGAGGATCCAGACGTGAACAAAACAGATCAAGTTCTTATTCCCCTGGCGTACACGATCTAGTGGAGGAGACTGAATATGTTAAGTTGTAATAAATTTTATGTATAAAATGCAGGACACACAAATAACAAGAGACTGGAAAGTACCCTGAACTCATTTAGTCTATGATCCAAATGATGTTAACAGTATGATTTTTCTCTTTTGTATTTCCTATTATGATACCCCTCCAGCTCAGTAAGTTTTGTTTTGCCTAAAATATGAGGTGGAAGGCAATAACAAGGGAACATTATCCGGTAAATCTAACTGATATTTTATCAGTTATATAAGACCTCAAATGACCTAAAATATTTCCTAATGATGAAACATTAACAATCCAATTCAACTAACGTTTAGCAGGCAGAATAACGCTAAGTAATTTAATTTGCACATACGTGCCTCCTTATTTAAGATTTCCCTAGTCATTTTGATTCATATTATTATATAAGTAATTGTATATTACACTCTACAAAACATGTGATTCAACAAGTTAATAGTCTAGCCCTTGAATTTCTTCTATTGCTATATTGTAGAATGCATCATTAAAAGGCAGTACAGTTATTAGAATAGTATTCCATGTCCTCTCTTTCGTTTGGTGATATCTCAACTTTTTTTTTTTTTTTAAGTCTCTCCTAGTTTTAAAAATGCCCAGTCAGGAATTTTCTTCTGAGTTCCAATTACTTAAATATTGTTAGCCTTACCTCATATTTCTCTCTCTAAAATGATCCATTGTTTCAAGTTAAACATGATTCTCAAAATATTACCCTTCTTGATTTCATAAAATAATGTTTCTTTACTAATATATGAAGGCTGATTCAAAAATTCTGGAAATGTATTTATTTTAAATGGTTTCCAATATTGACTTCTAATATTTATTTTTTTTATAAATGGGAATTTGCTATCACCATTGTTTTAAGTTCATACTAAGTAATCTACAAGCTAAATAAAAAGCATGAGTCTCATGATTTATGATTACTGTCTTTAAAATCCACCAATATATTTTCATAAGTAAAGTCAGTAAGCTCCTAACTCCTCAAAGCTCTTAAAACAATTCAGTGAGAACTATCCAAAAAAGAAGCAAAAATGGCAAGAACAGCTGCTCTGTAAATAAATATGAGGGCCAGCTTTTCTAGGTAAAATATTTAAGTTAGAGTGGAAACATTTTTTCAAATCTTTATCTCCTGTCCAATACTTCTGCATCTGGGAGTTCCACATTCTATAAGGGATGGTTGCTCTGAAACTTGTTTGAAATTTAAATAATAATTATATTTAGTACAGGATTCCATGATTACATGGAAAGCATGCCATACATATCATCTCATTAATCTTCTCCATAATCTTTAAAACTGTTTAGAACACATAATTTGAAGAGCTTAATTTGGCTCTGAATCTTCAGCTCCTTCAGAGGACCTTTGAGAAGGTATGGAAGGAGCTTTATTTTAATTTGTTACTCTGCAACATCCCTTTTGTGGCATATAGGAGAGAAATAGATATCATTTCTCAAATGATAATTCTAAAAATATGAGCTATTGGCCCCATTTAATTCAATTTTATTGATAGATTTAACATCAGCTTTTATTATGAGAAAACATGTCTATAGTTATGTTCCAATAGCTGTCTTTCTGTGTTTTTCACTGCCCAGAGGAGAAAAGCCTACCCCACAATCTCACCAAAAGGAGGATATGAACCAAGGTTCATATATCTGAAGTGATGCGTATCCCAACCACCTTGAATGCAGGAATTTCTAAACTATTTATTTTTGTTTTCCAAAAATATTTACATTGAAAATGAGCCATAGATGGTGACAGATTTTGTGTTACCCTTCTGAGATGTATCATATACTGCTTGAGGCCAAGAAATGAGTAGTTTCCATAGTTAGTAAGCAAAATTGAATAATTGGACTGTGGTTCATGAGGGTTTTCTTTTCCCTCTAAGAAAACCACATAATCTGTAAGTCCCGGTCAAGTGGGCTTACTGGATTTATTCTTTAGAAGCATACAATTATCTTGTGCTTGTTTAACATAACTACAAATAAACACTCAAGCATAAATTTTTTCATTTTCTTTCACCAGAAAATTCATATAATAGTTTTCTGTTCACTTAAGAGTTTTCTTTGAGTAAAAATGTACTCTTTGTTTAATTCTAACATAAATTTAAAGATCAAGAAAAATTAAAAAGTGCTCCCTATAATAAATCAAACATTTGAAAGTCATATAACTACAACATTGTGAAAGGATACAACTGATTTGACTCATACTTGCCTCTGAGGGAAATACTTATTTTAATGATTACCATTTACAAATATTGTATTTATTTTACTATACCTTTATTCATTTTATTCTCACATCATGTTTATAGTAGAATGTGTTTTGCTAGCAAAACCACAAAGTACTTATAACTTGACAAACTGAAAAAGTTTTTCAATTGTTTTTTTTTTCCAGTCATTCATTCATTCATTTATTCGCAATTCAGCTGATATTAGTTGAATATCTACTATGTCCTGGATGCCAAGGATATAACCATTAAAAAGATAACACTACTGCTATAAAGGGACCTGTAGTCTAATTCCATGAAGGAAATAGGCAGTTACTGTTACTTAATCCAAGCCTGGAGGATTTGTTTTAATCCACATTTTTTTTCTTGAAAGTTCATCTAATCTTGGAGCTTTATTAACTCAATAAATTAGCTTTGGCTTCTTCCATCTACCGAATGACATCCTGAAGAAATACCCAAGTAAGTCAGTATGTCTGCTACTTTTTCAGCTTTCTGACCCAAGGCTGGTTATGGAAAATCTTGAGTAGATGCACATTTTTGCTTCACCAGATTCTTTCTAATTGACTCATCAACTTTTAAGATATTTCAGTCATTCAATCCATCCATGAGCTTTAAAGAAAATTTAAAAGGACCTGTGAAGCCCTCAGGAATCAAGCCTTAGAAAAAATTTATAATGTAGATATCCTATAACACTAACAATACTGGATTATTATTGGTGTTAAAATTTGTAGAGAACTTTCAGGGTTTTAAGTACCTTGGGGCATGTACATTGCATACAGGACATTTTACATAGGAATCACTCAATGAACTATACAATCATACATATATATGTGTGTGTGTGTGTGTATGTATACCTTAGGAAGTTTTTTTTTTGGAGTCATATATATGACCATATACGTGTGTGCTTATGTACATATATATACATTCATATACAAGTTAAACTTCTGGGGCCTCTAAACTTTAACATTTTCCAGTAGTTTTGCCTAGTCCCTACAGTAAAGTCCTAGACCTTTCTCTACACAGTATTACCAAATGTTGGCAGCAATAATATGTCTGATAGTACTATAAGTTCATTCCTTGAAATACGATCTCAAAGAAGTAATAGCCTTGGGCACAGTGTTTGATCATGGTAGATTACAAGATTTCAAGGGTAAAATGAGACAAGGAAAAATTGGGTATTAAGTATAATACCATTTTTAGAAATATCCTAGTGGTTGTATGTCACAATTACAAAATTTTAAAAGTTAGATTAGTTCTTTTAAAAACAGTTTTTATTTGCAAAAGAAAGCACATCTTTGTTACCTTCACTAAGAAGTTTTCATATAACATTATCATTAAATATATTATTCTAATATTATATGTAATATTATTATTTCTAATAGACTAAGAATGCATTGGAGAAAACACTGCCTAGAAATAATTTGTATTTTTGAGTAGAGTTTTGTATATCAATTATAAGCAAATAAAAGGGTACTTCTGTCAATCCCTATAGTATTTTTCATGGCTGCAATCAATGCTTCCATTACCATTATTTGTCTAATTAAGTTAAAGTTGATTGGTGTATATGTTTTTCTACAACAGAATAATTTAGGCATTCATTTTCACAGGATGAACACATACATTTTAAGTAGTTGATGGAAGTCATTGTCTAGCCTATAAAGAACAATAATGCATACAAACACTGAGAGGTAACCAAACACTTCACTGAGGTCACCAGCCTCTGCATTTTTTAAAAAATCATTTATCATCTCTCTGGCACCACTTCCACCTTCCAATGCTTAGCAGCTTCATAGTCTCATTACATACCTGCTTGTATTTATCTATACAGTCTTCAGAGAAACCCATCTATAGCTAGTTATGTTAACTCTCTGCCAAGTATTTGCAGATTATTAAATTATTTTATTTATTATATTATCATGCTTTAAGTCAGTAGACTATATTGCTAAGGATGGTACATCCAAAGAAACTGACTTAAAAATCCTTCAGGAAGAAATAATTTGTGGGCAGGTATGAGTATGGAGAGGGATGGTCCTTTAAAGTAGTTCAGCAAGCATTTAATTAGCATGTACTGTGTGCAAAGAGCTGAAAATGGCTGGAACACTGGTATGTTCATTTCACACCACACACAGAGTCTTTTGGCAACATGGTCTCCATTGTATACTCCAAATTACCCTGGTTGTCTGATTCACAGAAATGGAGTTTATTTAAATGTGAATAAACATTTTAATCACTTGATAATACTTTAATTTTTCACCCCTTCAGGTCCACTTCTAAGAATCAGATCACTCGGTTTAAATGCATTGAGAAGATGTTTTAACCACATTAATTAATCTTTTGTTTATGGAATGTCACTAAACAGCAGGTTTGCCTGTAACTGGTTTCTCTTTTTGCTCTTAATAAACTAACTTTTAAAGAAGGTTATTAAAAATGGACACCCAGCACCTATATCCATATACTTAGGGTCTGGGGAAGAAGAATGATGGAAGTGAAGAAACAGGGCATATGTTAACTAATTTCTTTCTCTGCAGAATGAGGATAATTTTATAAGGAAGTAAACATTCACATTTCACAAGTAGATGTCTGCCTGCTAAACTGTAGTCTGACTACCACTAGAAATGTGTGCTCCTCCCCTACTTCCACCAAGAAAAATAGGACTTAAGGAAACTTTTTCCTCTGGACTAATAGAAACCTGGCCCTTTAGGAACCTGTAACTCAAAACTCTTCTGAGTTGGTCTCCTCACTTGGAAATCATCTCCCACTACTCTGTACTCTTCAAGGATATGCTGAAATAAGTCGCAGAGATGTCTGCTTTTCCACTTGTTCTCATTACTTCCTACAGAAAGAGAATGTGCTCTATTATCTTCTGCTCCAAAATGAAGTACCTACTCCAGACATTATCCATCTCACTGTGGGATAACAAATAGTCACAGTGATAACCCAACTTAATAGTTGATTGGATGTGTGAACATGTCAATTCTATAATAGTCTTTTCTAAAAATGTATATGGCATCATGAAGGATTTTCATGAAGGATTTTCACAAGTACCATAAGTAATTCTATCCTAAAAGTCTGTTTTACAATCAGGATCCAATGTCCCGCATCTTCAAGGAGTAATCACAGAAAAGGAAGGCAAGGGGAGAGCCATGTTCAAACGGGTTTGGGAAAATCAAAGGACGAAGATCGGTGCTCCCTGCTCACATTTACTGTAGTGATTAGAAGAGCTATGCCACCCTGGTGTTACCTTCTCAACCAGCATGGATGGTGCAGGAGAGGGTGAGTAAAAATGGATCAGTGTGGTGTCTATTCATATAGCCCCAACACAACTTGCACCCTAATAAGTCAGAGGAACAGCTGGAAGTTTCCTGTGGCCCTAGAGAGAGGCAAAAAATTGCAATGTCTTATGCATCAAAGAGGTTATTAAAGCAATTCTGAAGGAGAGGTCATGTGGGTTCATGAGGGAAGGATTCAAGTGGGATGTTCTTGGTCCAAAAGCCAAAATCTTTAAGTAAAATAGATGCCCCTGCAGATGCCATTTTAGGTGACAGCAATGGTGACAAGCAAATGCTTATCCTCTGCTCCAAGGTTGGCCGCTGTGTAAGCCCCAGAAATGTATGGACAGATATGGGTAGAGAGCACCCTGAATGGCTGACATTATCTTCCAAGTGAAGAACTGAAGTAGAACCTAAGTTCGTTTATAGAAAATTAAAATGTTATTCTTCTTACACAACACACTGAGTACTGAGATTCATTCCTCACAACACTGTCATTCTTCACTAGGTGATGATCACTTCTGCTAATGGAATGGATGACGATAACATTATGAAAAGGGATATATTTCAAAAGATATATTCAAATAACATACAACTTGGTATAGAAAGGTTGCTGTTCATTTATTGGGTCTTTGCTTTCAGAAGCCTACATAATATGCAGAATAACAGCTTAATCAAATGCTGTAGCTTCAATGACAGTTTGTTCATAAAAATTGGATTATACCTGAACGCATGTTATTTTCATGAATTGTGATTTCCTAATCATAATTTTACACAAATAACATTTATAGGATAAAATATGACTCAGTTTCCACTAAACTCTCTCGGGGTAAATCTGGGAACAGATAGCCCATTTTCAAGGTGAAACTTCTTTGATTTCCTTCATAAATAAAAATTTTATTACCTAAGTAAGAGCTAAACCCAGATCTTCAGTAATTTCAAACAGCTCTTTGGACTTTAGATTAAATTGACTTTAATTTAAAAAATCATTTTTCTTCAAAATTTGAATTTCAAAATTCAATATACTAAGAATTAGTTTTGCCTTCTGTGAAAAAGTGTGGATGTGTGGATATGTGTGTGTCTGGGTGCATGTGCCTGGTGCTCCCTTCCCCTCAGCTCGTGGTAAAGCAACTTCCAGTTTATTTAAATAAACCATAGACAGAACTGTCCTTATACACAGGTGAGAAGAATAGAAATTTAAATAATACGAATTGAGGATCAAAAAAAAAAAAAACCCCAAACAACAACAAAAAACTGAGAATCTACAAAACCAAAATGAAAAAAAAATTACCTAAACATTGTCTATACTAGAAACTTTTTCAACAGAAAACAAATCTTTTAATTGTATCACATGAGATAAAGCTTAAAGGGCAAATGCATTTTATGGGACAAATTGACAAGAATAATGTAATTTGTAAATGAATGGTATCAGACTTGTACCGGAAGTTTTAACTTTAATAAAAGCAGTTGGAGGAAGAGTCTGAAGGCAGCGGATGACCAAATTTAACATACTGGTGGGGAGGGGTATTGCCACACAAAGAGAAAGCAGTGTTGCCTTAGATTAATGTCATAATTAGACCCAACATCCAGTCATGCTGGGACTACACTGATTCTCAAATAGTTCTTGACACCTCAAATTCACTACTGTGTTTCATTTCTTCAACATATTTATTGAGTTTCTACTATCTCTCAGGCATTCTGGGTGTAACAGTGAGCAAAATTAACACAACTCCCTTCCTGCAAAGAACTTCCAACCAGGACAAGAAGCATATAAATAAGCACCCTATATATTATGTCAGAGCTAAAAGAGCTTCATAGATGAACAAAGCAAGGAAAGAAAACTGAGATCTTGGTATCAGAAGGTTTGTAATGTTTAACTGGGTACTGATGGAAGGTATAGAAAGGTAATTAAAGACCTGAAAAAGATGAGGGGGCAAGACATGTGACCACGCCAAAGAAGGATGTGATGAAACAGCTGAAAAGCCTGATGCTGACACAGTTTTGTTGAATTTCATTCTAGCTACGTCTGTGGGCCCCATTCATGGTATGTGTTGTTCAGCTGAATGGTGGGATTTTATAATTCTGTTCATATAAATTCATAAATACATAGAATACACATAAGCATGTGTGTTATATTTATGTATATCCTCTCATACAAGGATGCATTATATTTTTTTATAAATTTTATTTATGAAAAAAATTTTTCACAATAAACATTTCAATTTTCTTATTTAATAGACAGGAATGGGACAGAATGAATTAGACTAGAAAGAAATCTTTCTTTACTCTGTATATCATACAAAATAAGAGTTATAAAGCTTCTCAGAATATTTTTTAACTGGGAGGGTAATTTAGAGACAAAAATGAGAATATCCATTATTATAGCTCATTAAGTCTTTTTTTTAAGTAAGCTCCCTAACTGAGCAAAGACCTAATAAGTTTTATAATTAGGAGCTATTGTACTTCTTCTTTTAACTTTATTTTCATCTTCAGATAAAAATTATGACAATTCTGTAATATCCTTCCTAATTTTAAAAAAGTATACATTACTGAAATTTAAGGGACACTGTCAACCCGAGTGGAGTCAGACTAGCCCAGATTTGCAACCCTGTTTATCTTCATAAAGACAGTCTGACTATTACACCTCACCTTACATTCTACATGTAAGGCCTACATGTAATATTAAGGGATTTTTACAGAAAAACATGCAGCTTAAAAAAAAAAAAAAGCCTTTCTGTAACAAATCAGCGTATTCCAATACATCTACTCAGTAGCTGTGGCTTAAATATGATTTGGGAGATTTCATGAAAGAGAAAAAAGAAAGAAGGAAATGAAGGCAGGAGGAGTGGAAGGAAAAAAAATGAAACTGCCTAGCTACAAGCTGCAGAGGGAAATTAATATTCAAAAGGTTAAGGTGTCTGTGAAATGTATGTAATGAGTAACACTCATAGTTTGTTACTATAGGTTCATTGCCTCTAATGTTGAGGACGGCACATGGATAATTTACGATTCCCATTGTCCCCTCTGCAGGGATTAATTCTGAATTATTTATGTACCTATATACGCAGAGAACTGAAACATTTTAGTTAAAGTCAGCCACTCACTCATAGTCTTGAAATTATGCAGCCCTTGTTGCTAAAAATGATGTTAGCCTCTTGTGATTTAAGTCATAACATTTTATTTTCAGTCCCACTGAGAGAGAAGGCATACAGGAGGGAGGAAAAAAGATAAATTTTTCTAGAATAAATCTCAGAATGCATTTTTTAAAGATGTAAATAGATAATGGTAATTTTGTTGAGTCGAATTATTGTTGTAGAGAGCATGTAAATAAACCTTTATTTTATTCATGATTTGTGATTTTGTAGTGGAATAATACTCCACAACTTGTTTTCATATTGGGATCTTTAAATACAAAGCCTCTACATTTCAATAAAGGGAATTCCACCTACGTACTAATTAATCAAAGAATGAAATTTCATTTTTGGAAAACTGTTCTAATTCATTCAGGTTTCACAGCAAACCATTTCATTTAGTCAACTGAATTCAGAAAAAGTACTATTTCCACTTACACTCCTGAGATTACTCACCGCTATTAAAGTCTCCTTTGACTACATCAGAATTAATGAAAAAAAAATGCAGGTATTACACACTTCTCTGAAAAAAAAATAACAGATTATATTCTGGACTGATAATGTGTCTGATGGGTGCTAATCTTGTCACCTTAAGACTATCTTAACAATTTTTAATAAATCAGATTTTGAAACATTGTGTATATTTAACATGCATTTTTTGCATAATTTGGTGTAAATTATAGGTTCCTATATCAAAATTTTGACTGAAAAAAAAAAAAACGTTTTATACACAATTCTTTTAAGAAAAAAATCTGAATTAAAAAAAAAGTCTCCCAACAACTGACCCTGGGCCTTTGAAATTCAGATCAGTCTCTTCTGTTCTTAGCCATCATGCTTCCCCAAGAATCAGGGTGCACCTCAAGTAGACACAATGCTGGATAGGATACTGAGTATGAAAATAGATAAGGAATTCGAAGTTGGCAAAAGCAAAAGAATTTATACATATATATGCCACCTATAAGACATCAATTTCCCTTTTCGCGCCCACCTCATACAATTCAACAATTGCTAATAAATTAGGAGGAGGGGCATATTGATGTACTGCTTGACTCTAACACAAAGAAGTGTAGTTAGCAAAAAGCTGCAGTGGGTAATGAACAGTATTTTAACTCGGCAGTTTAACCTCCTTGTCTGTCAGCTGTGACCTTTTACCAACCCCAATGAGAGTCTGATTTCTCACTTTTGCTACTCACTGCTGGATGAGTGAATGTAGAATTTGACAGCCAGAGGTTTTACATGAAAAGGAAAGGTACTTAAAAAGCATGTTGTGATGATAGGCTACATTTATTCACTGTTCATTACGCTGGGTGCAGCGCAGCCTTGGTGGATTGATTGGGTGTGAGCGGCTTGTCTGCTGTGGAAGTGCAGAGGCGTTATTGACCTGCATGGGAGCTGGAGTGACCTCTAGATGACCCCCTTTTCACCTGAAATTGACCTTGAGAACAACCTAGGGTTCACTCTCATTTAAATAGTGGGGAAATTCGTCTAATAGCATGGGAATTATTAGAATTGATATATTGAGCATTTCCTTTTCTCCTTCCTCCTCCTCCTCTTTTTTTTTTTTTAAACTTTTACAGAGGTAAATGCATGCAGGGGGTAAGGCAAGTGTTGGCTTTTAAATTTCCAGACCCTGCTGCTGCTCTGCTTGGTGTCTGTACAGATTTATGGAGGGGGCCAACCAGACTTTGGACTGCTTGACGTAAAATTTTACCATTCATCACCATTGATTAGAGTCCACACTCTGTGACAGAGCCCAAACCTGCCTATGACAATTGCTATTTCAGTTGTTATGGACCATAATGGGCCATAGGGATGATTTAAAGGAGCACAATAGCTATCTGTAATTACACATGAATAATCCATGAATTCTACACCCCGACGCTTATGATCAGACCCTAACAACCAAGGCTTGAGACATTTATTCTCGTTCTCTCTTTGGCACCTGTGCCAAAAGTTACCCATTTATGAAAACTGAAGCACAACAAGCTTACCCCTCCCACATTCAAAGCTAAGTTTTCATTCATAGTTAAAAATAAATCACACACTTGGAAAGTGATAGAATATTGCCTTTTTACAGATGGTGTGCTCACTAATTGAACTTACTTCTTATTAGCAAAGGATGCCCATTATCATTTCATCAATTAGCATCAAGTAAATACATTAGATGTTCAGTATAATAGCTGGTAGGGCCGGAACAGAGAAAGTAGAACATTTATTATTACTGTTTTCATGTTTAAGAAAAATGTTTTACTTGAAGTCTTTAGCCGTATATTTGGCCAAAAAACTAAGGGAAAAAATCAAGATCATAAATAGTTTCAGTGGTAGAGTAGAAACTGTTGAAACTAGTATACTAACCAAGGAATTCATTATCTTATACCTCAACAGTGAAGTATTCTCTAATTTTATGTGGAATGGGGAAATGGATAAAATGTTTGCCAAGTGAGCTTATGCAATGTGTTCAGCCTCTAAGGTCCAAAGCACTGGCACAAAAACACCTAATAAAAAAATCACACTTATCAGTGACTCCTCAGGATAGTCCCATGTCCAGAATATATCCTGAAGTAGGGACCAAGCTATGGGTACAGTCATTTTAAAGACTTTTTTTTTAAAGGGGACCAAGTTTTTTTCTTGGTATTTCCAGAAGACGCCAACTCTTCTAGATCCAAGAATGGGAATCTATGCAAAGCTTTTGTAAGCTTGCTTCTTGTAGCTCTTAAAAATTTGTGTAACCGACTGCTAAATTCAGTTCATTTTGAGATTTTGATTTCCCGACATTTTAGGAAAAAGTTTTGGCATGTGCTTTTGGTCTGTCTACCACATATTCCAGAAAAGTGTCCTGTCTGCCTGGTTTATGACAACATTTCAGTAGCTCAACCTATTTGGGGCACAGGAGTGTTGCTTAATGCAGAAGCACTTTTTCATACTGTTCAAATATTTACATGCAAGGCTACAAGCTTATTAGCAATCTGGTGAAGTATTTGTAAATCTGGATCAAAATTCTGACAGGATATTTATTGCATTGACTTGACCTATTTTCTATCTAAAGCCCTACTCCATAATACTTGTTTCATTTGATGTTAATCCTATGCATAAAAGGGAGTAACTATGACATTTGTACACAGTAACACTCTAGCATCCACACAGGAGGATTCTACTAATCTGATTCGCCCCCTGCCTCCCTCAGTGTGTGAGGTGCTTACACCTATGACTGTTTCAAAGCTCCAGAAGGCCCTAACTTAACCAATGTGTGTTATCTATTACATTTTATTTTCCTCCTCTCTCATTACAGTGATAAACCACTGCAAGGGTCCTCAGCAGGTTAGAGGACTTACGAATTGCAATTATTCTAATTTAGGATTATATCATGCTTTTTTAATCCTTGGGAAGTTATTTTTCCTCTTCAAATCGTTCTAATACTGAAATGTGTTTTGGATATTCTGCAAAGGGGGATTCACTGCAAGACTGAAATGTAACTCTTAAGTTTTTAAAAGTAACTAATTTAAAATGAAATAAAAGATGACACTTTTTTCCAAGCCATGTAAATGATTTTTTTTCAAACAGTATTTTCTTCTAACTGTTCCCATTTGTCTACCCACCAAGTAAACTCAAAGCAGGGATATTTTTCCTTAACAGCAAATTCTTTACAGAATATAACAAAAATAAAGACGTAATTGGTATGACATTAGAAACCATGTACTCATCTAGTCAGCCTCCATCTCATCTTTGTTCCTACCTCTCTATAAAGGATAAGGCAGTTTTGCCCAAAGGAAGAAATAAAAGGGAATCCTCGTTAAAAGGTACATTAACGAAAAAAGAACAGCTTTATTGGGGACATGTGCATAAAGGGATGTTTGAGTAGTAAATGATAATTTACTTTTGAGGTATATTAAAAAGGTTTAATCTTACTGATCATGAGTTAAATTGGATGTTTTAATCAGTTAGTGAGTGCCAAAAATAATTATGCCAGAGCGCTTAGTCTGCAGAACATGTACACAAAGCATATAAATCCTTTGCTTCCCCAGGGATTGCTCAGAATAACACACAACTAAAAGACAAAAGGGATATCAAACTCATATAAATTAACATTGCAAATGATCTGAAAAATACAATAAATAACATGATCCCATCCCTTTGAATATGCAGCACAGGGAAGGGTGTCCAACACAAATATATGCATTCATCTTCTGTATCCTTGCTAAACTTTTCCAGTAAACTTTTCTTCCATTTACTTTCTACAGTTCAATTCAAGGTCACCCCTTTCATTGAGAGTGCTGGGCTGGGTGACAGAGCATAGAAATCTGTGTTCCTTTTACAAATGAATGTGAAAAATAGCATTATTTTCCTAATGAGCTTTTATTGAGGAAGTAAAATAAAGGAGTTGGACCCAAGGTCCTTTGAGAGTCCTTTGAAGTTCTAAAAATTTTATGATTTTAAGGTAAATATTTACCACAATTTTGATATACCTAACCAACCAATTATAAAGATATGGGTAAAAATCAAGAATATGAAAATGAATACATGCATATTCATGTATGACTGAAGAATTGTTCTGTGCACCAGAAATTGACACAACATTGTAAACTGACTATAACTCAAATAAAAAAATTTTTAAATAAATTTAAAAAAAAGATATGGGTAAAATCATTTCAACTCTTGCATAATGTTTTGAAATGAAGTATTTCTAAAATGCTAATAGCTACAAAGGCTGGGGTAGACCATAGGCATTACTCCATTTTTGTGAAAAATAGAAACAATATGAATAATTTTGTGCGTTAAACTTGCCACACCCCTTAAATCCCCATTTAGATGTCTTTTTACCTCTTATGTGAACTAAGTACTCGTTCATTTGCAATAATATAATTTGAAAGTAATGATATCTTCATCATTTTTTCCATTGATAATTGTACAATTTTTAGGTGCAAACAGTATTTCCTAACATAAAAGAATATTTTGGGTCACAGATTACTTTCAGTCACTATTTAAGATTATTTTTAAGTGTAAAAAAATGATTAAAGTTGAGGTAGCCACACCAGAAAAAAATTAAAAGTTTCTAAAATGTGTTTCTCTTTAAATAGTAGAATTCACCCTGGAATATTTATTCATGTTTGATGTAAAAGCTTATCATTTTCTGGAGCTTGATGATTATTGAAAGCTAAAAGAAGAGTGGGATGAGGTTAAGTGAATCATCAGTTACACATCTGATGTTTTTCCCATCATGTAACTTAATTGGTTTACACTGATTTTGTACTGGAGTATTTAGGGACAACATGGGGCCTTTTCTGCAGATCTGAACAGCTGCTTGATTTGTTAATGAACAAGGTCATCAGTAGCCAATTGCTCATAGCTGAAAAATTGCATGCTCCTGGTTAGTCCAATGGAAAGAGAATTTTTTAGATGTGGCTTTTGTGTTTGACACTGTTGTCTTCTGGGTGATTTGGGTACATTCCCCTGTTCCGTTTGTAACCCAGTTTCATTATATGCAAAACAGACATACAAATTTTTATTCTGTGTAATAGATCAAAGGATGTGATAGAATTACTCCTCTTTGAAACACAGGAACAAATGTGTCCCCGTTATCACGTACTTAGCAGTTATCACTACTATTTGGTGGGGGGGGTCACATATCCCTTTGAAAAGGTAGGGACTTCTATCCACAAGTTTGTGTATAAGTACACACACACAAACACAACATTTTTCAAAAAAATATGAGGATGTTCACATATGTCAGGTTAAGAGCCCTTTCAACAGAATTATTTTAAAATCAATTTCCTTTAGTGCCAAAAGAATGATACTTTAAAGAGAAAAGAGTTTCTAAACAATCATATGGGAAACAAGGAATTAGGTACCATGTTATGAAAATCAATTAAACGTTTTGCTTCAAATAACGAGCCATTCCTCTTGGACAACAAAATGTGTATTTGCAAAAGGAATATACCAATTCATCTGAGTTACCTCTTCTAGGAACAGGATCATTGAAAAACTATTTTGTACTTGTTTGAAAGATATAATACTTCACTGAATATGCATTTTCATTTTTTCCTATATTTTCAGCATAATTTCAATGGTCAGCTAAACAATGTATATATATGTATACTGTGTTAATAACAATTCTGAAAATGAGATTTAAAAGTGAATTCAGTGCCCTTCAGTGTGTTGTTATTCTCTCCTATTCCAGTTGTTTCCTCACATATTATCTGATCCAGAAGAGATACTTCAAATGACTGGACAGTCACAGACCTTGTTTTTGAACTTCATTATTTTACTTACCTTGGTAGTTAATAATGCTTCCATTCAGAGAACAAACACATAATCAAATGCTGAAATGTCAATGGTGGTATCTCACTGGAGTTCTAAAAAAGAGATGAAGAAACTTTATAAATAACATTAGAACTTAAATTTTCAAATTGGATTTTTATTTGGTACATTATTATTAATGAACACATTAATATCATCATCCTATTTTCAGAGATTATCTTGGTTTACAAAAATAAGAGTTCTGCTTTGATTTTAATTTAACCTGAAATTTTAAAAAAAAACCCTCCATGGTCAAGCATTATAATTATTTCCTTACATATACCTTTAATTCCTTTGCCCCTCTCTTGATTCTGGTTAAAACCAGATTTCCTCCTCCTCTGCTCCCACACAGCTAAATCTGGCTGGAGAACAGCACCCCATCATGCTGACTGGTCTCACTTTATATTCCTGTTCATAGCCTACACTGGGCTCTTGATGATCTCTGTAATCATTAAATATGTCTCCAGTACATTCACACTTCTATTCTCTAGACAAGTTTTACACATCTTCTCACTCTTCACCCCTCAAGCCCCTCTTTCTTGTCCTGAGTCAGCTGGTGACATTTTTTTCCTTCACTGAAAACGACTGAAGCACTCAGAGGAGACCCTCCAAAGAACCTACCCGCCACATTCCCCAGTACTTGTGCTCTTGTACTTCCTGCCTGATGCCGTTCATGTCATTCCCAAGCTCTTTTCTCACTCGAAGTCTGACTTTCATACAAGTTCCCGTCTTTCATTTCTACTCAAGGACATAGCTCCAGAAATTCTGCCCCTCACTTTCTCCTATAACATCTACTACTCACTCTTTGCTACACCTTTCCCATAGGCATATGGGAAATAATACACTGATTATTATAGTATTATTTCTCCTATCTTAGAATAAACTTTTTTCATCTTTTTGTTCCCTTTCAGCAAAACTCCTCATCAGACCTTTCTACTCTATGTTCAATTTCTCTCCTCTCATTCTCTATTGATGTTACCCTAGTCCCTACCACCACCACCACTGCCACCACCACCAAATTCCTCTCTTTGATCACAAGTCCATTATAGTAAATCCAAGTCACACTTGACTTATCAGCAGTCAACAGAGTTGATGACTCTCTTCCTTGAGACATTTCCTTCACCTTATTTCCAGGTCACAGTCTCTTGATTTTCCTCCTACCTGACTAGTGCCTTGTTCTCTGACTCCTTTACTGGTTCTTCCTCTTCTCCTAGGCTTCTTAATTTGAATGTTTCCTAGAACTCATTCTCACATTGCCTCTTTCCCCATTCCTTGCTTATATCACATAGTTCCATGGCTTTAAAAAAGTATCTATATTCTTACACTCTCAAACATTTATTTCCAGTTTAATTATCTCTCCTAAATTGAGACCTGATATAGCCATGTGAGTGTCTAATAGACAAATCCAACATACATCTAAATTTGATCTTCTCTCCCCAAATCTGTTCTACTACAGCCTTTTAGACCCCAGTTGATGACAGCTGTATCCTTCAGTTATTCAGGTCAAAAGCCATGTTTAATCCATCTGCAAATCTCATCAGCTGCTCCTTCAAACATCTAGGATCTACCTCTCACCTCTCCTGACCATCCTAGTCAGAACCA
Organism: Camelus ferus; assembly: GCF_009834535.1. NCBI lineage: Eukaryota > Metazoa > Chordata > Mammalia > Artiodactyla > Camelidae > Camelus > Camelus ferus. Next base: position 62,511,415 of record NC_045698.1, read on the forward strand.
CCTTCTTCTCTCCTTGGCACATCAAAGACAGAACTCCATGCCTGAAAACCAACAAAACCAACAAGGGAAAAAAAACCCAGGTCTACAAGTTATCTAATTGTTAAAGATAAGAGACAGGTTCTAAAATAATTATAATAAATATATCTATGAGATGAGAAAAATGAAGATAACTGAGTAAAATTTTTAACACTAAGCTAAAACCTTTAAAGAGAATCAAATGAAAATTCTAGAACTAAAAAATAAAATACGTGAAATTTGGGACGTATCAACAGCATGTTAGACACAGCACAAAACTGTTCAACAGAATAGAATATGTCCAGGTCAGAAGAATATATCAAAATGATGAACAAAGGCAGGGGGGAAGAAAGATACATTAAAGACTACAAAAAGCATAAAAAATGTTGGACAGATTAAAAAAATGCAAGTCTACCATGTGTGTAACTGAACTCCCGGAAGGAGAGGAAAGAGAGAAAAAAATAGGAGATGAGAGGGAAGAGCCAAAATGGCGGAGCAGGACACTTGTAGCTCACACTCTCCCACAAATACACCAAGAGTGAAATCCACGGACCCACCCATTCAATCAGGACACCTGCTGAACTTTGACAGAACATCATCTTCTTCAAAAGACAAAACTCACCACAAGTCTGGTAGGAGAAAAGGAAAAAAGAAAGAAGAAAAAGCAAAACACTGAGGGACCAGTCCCATGGGGAGGGAGTGGCAAAGGAGGACCAGCGCCAGTTTGCTGAGTCTCCCCCTCTCCAGCAGAGAGGTCAGCAGGACGGAGAGGGAGCCTCTGAGGCTCAGATCTGTACAGAATAGCCCTTGACTGACAGCTAAATGGGCACAAAATTTCCTCACAACCCTCCGCCCTAGACACGAACTGGCAGGTGGGGAATGGGACAGGCTGCCCAAGCTGGGCAGAGGACTGGGGCAGGCTGTACAGAGGCCACCTTGGGGACTGCAGTGTGCTGGCTGTGTGCCATGGCTAGGAGAGTATACAGGTCAGAACAGACTGGCTCCCCCAGAAAATACAAAAAAAAAAAAAAAAAAGCAAAGCAACACTGCTGGTGTGCCCTGTGGGGAGGGGCACTGTGGCCTTTGTCTCCACAGACCCATGGCACTATTACCAGTGCGTTCTCAGGAGAAGAGAGGTGGGGCTCAGCCACAGCCACCATATTCTCAGGCTCCCAGGTGAAGGTGGGGTTGAAACCTGAATCCTTACCTAGGGGCTCTGCAACCTCTTCGGCGGGGGTGAGATTTGTTTACAGCCCCAGGCAGAGGGGACTGTTCTGCACCAGGGCCTCTGTGAACTCAAGATCTCTAAGACAAATGAACGAGGTGCAGAGTTCTGGCACAGAGCAGAGGTAAGGGCTGGTCCGCCATTTTCTGTGAGCCTGCCAGTGGAGCATGGACCCTATGCAATGCAGGGAGCAGCACTGAACAGGGAGTGATCCAAACACCTACCATGCAGTGCCGGGGCATGGCGCCAGGACTTGGCCTCAGGAGCAGGTGCAACCCGCCCGCCTACTATGAGCAGCACAGATCTGGAGTGCCACCAGGGGGCCTCTGGAAACAGCAAGCAGAGTTCACACATCAGAGCAAGAAGCAGGAGCGGCTACAACCACAGAACAAAAAGGAGGCTCCGCTTAATAGCCAGGGCAGGCTCTGGCCACAACAACACTGGCCACACCCTCAACCAAAGAGATAACAGACAAAAGGCACAGAAGGAAGACTTGGCAACCACTCATACTTAAGAAGGACCTCTCGACAAAATTAAGAAAGCACAGTCTCCACGGGAACACATCCACCTTTTTTTCCTTTTCTATTTAATTTTCTTTTTTAATTTATAATTTTTTAAATTTTTTAATCCCTTTTAAAATTGTCTTTTAAAATATTATTAATTCTTTTAAAATTTGTCACAATTTGATTTTTATTTCTCTTTGTTTTGTTCTTCTGTTATTGATTACACTGTTTTCAAATCTTTTTTCTTCTTTAAAAATTTTTTTTTTTTAGTTTTGTTTCCACATCCACTTTAGATAAACAAACAAACCCCTTCAGGACCACAGTAGGTAACTGATACTCCATAAGCCACAGTGCCAGAGAGATATAAATGAAGTGAAGAAGCAGAGGAACCACTCCCAATTAAACAAGAGAAATCCGAACAAGAGAAATCCCTGAAAGAATGATCAATGAAATAGACCTTGATAATCTACTAGATCATGATTTCAAAAAAGGAATATTAATACTGAAGGAACTAAAAGAAATTGTGAATAGAGGCAGAAAATACGCCCAAAAGGAAATTGAAACTATAAAGAGGAGCCAACTAAAAATGGAAAACTCATTTGCTGAGATGAGAGCTGAGTTTAAAGGCTGTAAAAAGTTGTCTAGATAATGCAGAGTAATGAATAAGTGACCTAGAAGACAGGACAACAGAAGTCACCCAATCAGAACAGCTGAGAGAAAAGCAAAAACCAATGAAAACAATATAAGGGACATATGGGATAATATAAAGCATATCAACCTATGCATAATAGGGGTCTCAGAAGAAGAAAAAGAAAAGGGGATTGAAAAGGTATTTGAAGAAATCATAACTGAAAACTTCCCAAACCTAGAAAAGGAATCAAATATCCAAGTAAAGGAAGCACAGAGGGTCCCAAACAAGAAGAACCCAAACAGACCCACACCAAGACATATTATAAGTAGGATGGCCAGGATTAAGAATAAAGAAATGATTCTAAAGGCAGCAAGAGAAATACAAAGAGTGAGTTACAAGGGAACCCCATAAGGTTTTCAGCTGATTTCTCTACACAAACACTACAGGCCAGAAGGGAGTGGCAAGATATAATTCAAAGTCCTGAATGAAAAAAAGATGCAACCTAGGATACTTTATCCAGCAAGGCTATCATTTAGAATAGAAGGAGAGATATAGAACTTCACAGACAAGCAAAAACTAAAAGAATTTAGCAACACTAAAAGAAATATTGAAAGTTCTGCTCTAAATAGAAAAGAAGCAGGATGCTACAGAAAGGAGAAAACCGTAATTGGAAAGGCGATAACTACAATGAATTACAACAGAATAAACATGAAGTTGTAAAAGAAGACATCTAAATCATTAAGGGTGGGAGAGGGGAGCAAGAAAATATAGAGTTTTGTTGTTGTTGTTGTTCTTGATAGGATGGGTTTAAGCTTAAATTACTATCAATTTATAACAAACAGATATGGTAATGGGTTAATATACATACAAAACAGGGTAACTACAAGCCAAAAGTTTACAATAGAGTCACAAAAACTAAAAAGAAACCAAGATAATACAAAGGAAAATTATCAAACCACAAAAAGAAAAAGAAAGGAGCAAAGAGGAAATATGAAATAAACTGTAAGACTAAGTTTGAAATGGCAATAAACATACATCTATAATTACCAATAAATAATACTTACCATAATTATAATCAATAATTACCATAAATGTCAATGGACTAAATGCTCCATTTAAAATACAGAGTGGCAGACTGGATAATAAAACAAGAATCTACAATATTCTGCATACAAGAGACCCACTTTAGGGAGAAGGACACACATAGATTGAAAGTGAGAGGATGGAAAAAGATATTCCATGCAAATGGAAATAAGAAATCAGGAGTAGCAATACTGATTTCAGACAAAATAGGCTTTAAAACAAAGAAAGATAAAGAAGGACACTATATAATCATTAAAGGAGCAATACAAAATGAGGATATTACACTTGTTAACATTTATGAACCCAATATAGGAGGACCTAAATACATAAAGCAAATACAGACATACAAGGAGAATCATAGTAGGAGACTTTAACACCCCATTAACATCACAGGACAGATCTTCCAGACAGAAAATTAATAAGGCAATAGAGAAAATAAATGATACAATAAAACAATTAGACTTGGCTGATATTTTCAGAACATCACATCCCCCAAAATAGAATATACATTCTTTTCAAGTGTACATGGAACATTTTCTAGGATAGATCATGTACTCAGGCACAAAAGAAGCCTCAACAAATTTAAGAAGATAGAAATGATTTTAAGCATCTTTTCTGACCACAATGACATGAAACTAGAAATCACTACAGAAAAGAAAAGGAGAAAAAAATTACTGCATGGAGATTAAACAACATGCTGCTAAAAAAACAATGGGTCAATTATGAAATCAAAGAAGAAATTAAAAAATACTTTGAGACAAATGACAATTAAAACACAACCACACAAAATCTATGAAATGTAGCAAAAGCAGTCCTAAGAGGTAATCCATAATGATATAGGTCTTTCTCAGAAAAGAATAATCTCAAATGTACAATCTAACCTACCACCCAAAAGAATTAGAAAAAGAAGAGCAAACAAAACCAAAAGTCAACAGAAGGAAAGAAATAATAAAGATCAGGGAGGAAATAAATAAAATAGAGATTAAACAAACAACAGAAAAAAAATCAATCAAACCAAGAGGTTGTTTGGAAGAGTACATGAAATTGACAAACCTCTGGCCAAGGTTACAAAGAAGAGAAGAGAAAGCACAAATAAGGAAAATAAGAAAGAAAAATGAAGAAATTACAACCAATCCCACAGAAATACAAAATATCATATGAGAATACTATGAACAACTGTATGGAAACAAAACAGATAACCTAAAAGAAATGGACAAATGTCTGGAAACATACAGTCCACCAAGACTGAATCAAGAAGAAATTGACCACTTGAACAAAACAATCACTAGAAATAAAGTAGAATTTGCAATAGAAAACCTCCCTACAAATAAAAGTCCAGGACCAGACTGCTTCACTGGGGAATTCTACCAAACATACAAAGAAGAATTCATACTGGTCCTTCTGAAACTATTCCAGAAGATTGAAAAGAAGGGAGTACTCCCAAACTCAATCTATGAAGCCACCATCACCCTGATACCAACATCAGACAAAGACACTATCAGAAAAGAAAGTTACAGACCAGTATCACTATTGAACATAGATGCAAAAATCCTCAACAAAATATTAGCAAACAGAATCCAACAGCACATAAATAAGATCATATAGCATGATCAAGTGGGGTTCATCCCAGGAACACAAGGATGGTTCAACATATGGAAATCAATCAATGTGATACACCACATCCACAAAAGGAAGGACAAAAACCACATGATCATTTCAATGGATGAAGAAAAAGCATTTGGTAAAATTCAACACCCATTTATGATAAAAACCCTTATCAAAGTGGGTATAGAGGGAACATATCTCAACATAATAAAAGCTATTTATGACAAACCTACAGTCAGCATAGTACTCAATGGTGAAAAACTCAAAAGCTTCCCACTCAAATCTGGGACAAGACAAGGCTGCCCACTATCACCACTCCTATTCAACATAGTCTTGGAAATCCTAGTCACAGCAATTAGGCAAGAGAAAGAAATAAAAGGGATCCAAATAGGAAAAGAAGAGGTAAAATTGTCAATATATGCTGATGACAAGATACTATATATAGAAAATGCTAAAAGCTCCACACAAAAACTACTAGAGCTAACACAAGAACTCAGCAAAGTAGCAGGATACAAGATTAACGTACAGAAATCAGTTGCATTCCTTTACACTAACAATGAATCAACAGGAAAAGAAAGTAAAGAAATAACCCCTTTTAAAATAGCACCCAAATTAATAAAATACCTAGGAATAAATCTAACCAAAGAGGGGAAAGACTTATACATGGAGAACTACAAAACACTGATTAAGAAAATTAAAGACGACTTAAAGAAATAGAAAAATATCCCATGCTCCTGGATTGGAAGAATTAATATTGTTAAAATGGCCATACTGCCCAAGGCAATCTATAGATTTAATGGAATCCCTATCAAATTACCCAGGACATATTTCACAGAACTAGAACAAATCATATTGAAATTTATATGTAATCACAAAAGACCAGAATTGCCAAAGCAATAGTGAAGAAAAAGAAAGAAGCTGGAGGAATAACTCTCCCAGACTTCAGACAATACTACAGAGCTACAGTAATCAAAATGTAATCAGCATGGTATTGCTACAAAAACAGACATATGGATCAATGGAACAGAGAGCCCAGAAAAGAACCCACAAATTTTTGGTCAATTAATCTTTTACAAAGGAGGCAAGAACATACAATGGAGTAATGATAGTCTCCAGCAAATGGTGTTGGGAAAACGGGACAGCTGCATGTAAATCAGTGAAGTTAGAATACCCCCTCACATCATACACAAAAATAAACTCAAAATGGATCAAAGACTTAAACATAAGACAAGACACAACAAATCTCCGAGAAGAAAACATAGGCAAACATTATCTCAGATACATCTCAGCAATGTTCTCCTAGAGCAGTCTATACAAACAATAGAAATAAAAGCAAAAATTAAACTAATTAAACTTACAAGCTTTTGCACAGCAAAGGAACCATAAGCAAAATAAAACAACAACCTACAGAATGGGAGAAAATATTTGCAAAACATGAAACTGACAAGGGCTTAATTCCCAGAATATATAAATAGCTCATAAGACTTAATAAAAAAAAATTCAAAAATGGGCAGAAGACCTAAAAAAGCAATACTCCAATGAAGACATATGAATGGACAAAAGGCACATCAAAAAAATGCTCAATATTACTAATTATCAGGGAGATGCAAATCAAAACTACAATGAGGTATCATCTCACACCAGTCAGAATGGCCATCATTCAAAAGTCCACAAGTGATAAATGCTGGAGAGGGTAAGGGAACTCTCTTACACTGTTGGTGAGAATGCAGTTTGGTGCAGCCATTGTGGGAAACAGTATAGAGATTCCTCAAAAGACTAAAAATAGACTTACCATATGATCTAGCAATCTCACTCCTGGGCATATATCCAAAGGGAACATTAATTTAGAAAGACACCTGTGCCATAATGTTCATAGCAGCACTATTTACAATACCCAAGACATGGAAACAACCTAAATGTCCGTCGACAGATGACTGGATAAAGAAGCTGTGGTATATTTACACAATGGCATACTACTCAGCCATAAAAATGATAAAATAATGCCATTTGCAGAGATGTTATTCTAGAGATGGACCTAGAGAATGTTATTCTAAGTGAAGTCATTCAGAAAGAGAAAGACAAATACCATATGTTATCACTTATATGTGGAATCTAAAAAAAAAAAAGACAAATGAACTTATTTACAAAACAGAAACAGACTCAGAGACATAGGAAACAAACTTATGGTTACCAGTGGGGGAGAGGTTGGGAAGAGATAAACTGGGAGTTCGAGATTTGCAGATGTGTAATATATATAAAATAGATAAATAAGTTTCTACTGTATAGCACAGGGAACTATATTCAATATCTTGTAGTAGCTGACAGTGAAAAAGAATATGAAAATGAATATATGTATGTTCATGTATGACTGAAGCATTGTGCTGTACACCAGAAATTGACACAACATAGTAGACTGACTATACCTCAATTTAAAGAGTATTTGAAGAGATATTGGCTGCAAATTATCCAAAATTTATAAAAGGCACTGACCAATAGATTTAAGAAGTGCTATGAAATCCATGCAGAATAATTACAAAGAAAACTATACAAAAAGCACTATAGGAAGACTACTGAAAAGCAAAGACAACAGAAAATTAATCAGCAATGAGAATGAACTATACTACACAAAAAATATCTATGAATCTAAAAACGTATTTTTAAATAGAGAAGGTGAGCAAAAATTTTTTATGTACTGCATAATTGTATTTATATAAATTACAAAAATAGATGCCTCCAATCTTTAGTGCTAGAAGTCAGGAAAGAGGACAGTGACTAAAAAGAGGTACAAGCAGGCATTTGGGGTCTAGTAAAGTTCTATTTCTTAATCTTGGGGCTGGTTACATATAAATGTTCACTTGTCACAAACTCATGATACACATTTATGATATTTTACTTTTCCGTAGCTATTTTATACTTTACTAAAAGTTTACACTTTAAAAAAAATGGACACTATAGTAGGAGAATAAAGTCCTAGATCAAGGTGATGCACAGAAAATGAAAATTAACTAAGAATTATTAAGAAACTAAGATCTGATCCGTTGGGGTTGTCTACCTGAAATAATGACTCAAAAACATACAAAAAATGAAATAATCATAATTATTAAATAGTCTTAGGAACTTTTATAATAAACAAATACAACTACCTATAAAGAACATTTTGTTAAAAAAATCTTTAAACCTGACATTCTGATTTCTGGATACTGACAATACTCTAACTAATGGCAATGAAGAACAAACTTTTGAGTCAAATAAGAATTGTAAGGTGTAATGTCCTGTCCAAGAAACCAAAAGAAAGCAAACAAAATAATCATCTTGTTTCTTAAAGTAATAAATATACACAATTTTATCATTTTGTACATAGTGCTGCCAACTGTATAATTTTCTAGTTGACTTCCTTCTTTTCAGTCTTGATTGTTTGACAATTTTTAGATAATAGTATTAGAATTTAAGTGAAAATAGAAGACAAAATGTGAAATGCATGAGTCGGGGGGTGTATATATTTAGGCATAGAATTAAGATGTAAATTTTTGTCAAAGTATATAATTCTAGCTCACTTGTGAGGATTACAGATCTGCTACATGATAAGAGATGTGACAGAAAAGCTGGTTCAGTAGCAATAATAGTAGGTGACATATTAGCAATATAACTAAGTGCCAACCAAAGTCTTTCACAGTTACTATGCCAGGATTAAAATAGAAATCAGACACATGTTTCTATCAGATGTGGGTTCATTGGTAAGATGCAGCTGTTGCCATCAGTACAAAAATTGAAGATAAATGGATTCATACTTTAAGAGGTTATAGCATCTTCTGATCATCTAAATTCAGGTTATACTTTAAATGACATGAAGCACCAAACAATGATATGTTAAGTGATTTCAAACACCTTGCCACGTAGTGATTCTCAAAGCACGTATCAAAAGTCTCTGCATAACGGTTTATATTCAATTCAACTAGGTCTTACTAAGTACCGTGGAAAAGACTGAAAGTTGCCTCTCAATATCCATTCGCCCCTTTTTTTTTAACAATGGAATCCCGATTTTTGATGGGCTGCCACGCACCCAGTTCAAAAACTACATTTCCCAGCTTCCTTTGCATATGCAGCTATGTGACTGCGTCAGTAAGATTAAAATTAAGTAGTATATACTTGAAGACGAAGGAGGTATCCTTTATCCCTTCTTCCCTTATCCTGCTTTCTAGAACACATACATGATGCCAGGATTTCCACTAGCCAACTTGGATTCTATGGGCACACCCTAGGAGTGACAAAGGGGTGACCTAAAAAGAACTCGTACCTGAGGTAGCTTTGAAGCTGCCAGTCCAGCCCTGTTCTGCCAACTTCAGGGAATTTTAAACACTAGAGAAAAATTAACTTTTTTGGCTCACAGTTACTTAGAAGACATATAAAGTGCAGCTAAACCCAAATCTGATACAAATCCATGCTAAATAGAAGTGGTGTGTGCTTGCTGGTGCAAAGAACATAAAAGGGAAATAGAGCTCACCTTTGCACAGTGGAGGAAACCTTAGAATTTAACGTGTGTGGAAACATAGGAATTGTTCATGCTGTTCGTCAGTAAGTGAAAAATGATACTTTGGTCAGAAGTGCAATTTAATCATATCTTTCTGATCTAATTTAAGGAAGGTAATTTAGATCTATTATCTGCCATCATTAAGAAGTCAAATGAAGATTAACACTAAGTCAAGATCTCATTGGGAACAATATGTAGACCACCCTATAGAATACACTAGACATTTGAAGAGTGAACTCAGATAATCACTTTCACTCATTAAATGTATTCAAGGCTCTGAGTTATGTCGCTTGCATGATCTTTGTAGTGTAATCTAATGATAACATAAAGATAAACCTAATCAGTTGTGGACAATACAAAATACCAAACCAAACCAGTCATTCATGTGATTACATAAACCTGGATTTAAGATTCACTTAAAATAACAAAGGCTTAGAACTATGATCCTTTTATTGAAATCACCACCAGAACTATAAGGTATCCTCTGCTTTCTGGCTGTACTGAGTAGTCATTAGAAAACAGAAGTCAACTCCAAGATATAAGAAAAAATGCCCTAGAGTTCTGAGATCCATGCATAATTGCCGTAGGCTCCTGATCTGTGAAAACAATCCTTCTGAGTTTGTTTTACAATGAAAAGTATTTAGTAGGAAACACTCCCTATTCATATAGCTTTAAGACACTAAGTCCAGTATGAATTGAGAGTTATTCTGTAACCAAAGCACTTAAAAGCTTGTTTTAGTGAAAGAAATGAAGAAGTAATAGTTCCACATATATAAAATCATGCTACCACAGAAAAATCCCTGCTTAGGAGCCTCATTCTTTAGATGTTCATTCCCCCTAGAAATCTTTAAACATATCCAAAACATGTGTAAGTCAGCACAGGAATAACACTTCAAACATTTACATTTACTATGGGCACCCACATTTTGCCTAGAAATTTACTCTAGACTTCCCCACTAACTCTGATAGAAATGGTCTTGGGTCCCCGGTTTCAGTGCCCACTATTGATTCAATGCCTCTGATCTGTTGTGCATCCACAGAGTCTTCTCAGCTCCTCCCATAAGGAGACTGAGTCTATTTCCCCACCCACTGATGGGAGACTGAGTCTATTTCCCCACCCACTGAACTAGAGCTAGTTTTATGACTTGCTTAATGAATAAAACATGACAGAACTGAGTTTGTACAAGTACTGGACCCTGGGCCTCAAGTCTTCGCCCTCTAACAATGTTGCCCTAAGACTGCCATGTAAGGAGCCAATCTAGACTCCCACAGGATAATGGTCCATGAAGAACTAAGGTTCCCCAGCCATCAGCCTACAGTATTTACCATCTTGGACATTCTTGCCAATCAGATTCTCCAGTGAAATATAATCATCTAAGAAACCAAGAGGCAAAACCAGCAATGGAATTTCCCAAATTCACGTTGGACAGTAAATTGATACTGCTTTAAGCCACAGAATTTGAGGTTGGCTTGTTGTGAATAGCCAATTTATATAATGCCTAATCTTCTTCTCAGTGGACCCCTGGATAGATGACCTGTTTTGGACCACCTATCTGACTTTTTTCAAGTTTCTACTATTAAAACACCACTGGAAAAGCATTTTTTTTTCTCATTTTCACGGTCTGCAGCCATGGTAAAGATAACCAATCTCTGAATGGCCAGTCCCTATGCTCCACCCAGACCTTGTCACTCTGCCCTATTTATTATGTACCTCCTTATTCAGGATGCCACAGACCTGGTCTGCTCTGTCTATATGGCAGAATGGAATCTTTTCCTATCAGTCAGATTCACCCAGTAAGTTTCCTTTCTGATTCTTCCAAAAAAAATTAATTCTGAACTTGAAAATGGCCATAGAAAGATGAATAAATAAGAACAAATTCACACCTTAAATGACAGAGAATTTATTAAAAAGGCAATTTAAGGATAAATATATTATGTAATATACATTGGCTTACATACCACAAACCATAAAATCTTGAGCACACATGTCCTGTGGTTTAGGGGCTAACTACCAAGCTTTCCTCATCTGGGTATTGGTGAAGTCTTTAAACTTAAGTCCTCAAATACATAAGTCCATATTTTCCTTTAAATTGCACAGGATTGGTTTTACCCTCTAAATATATTTTAATCTTCTAGTTGTCAAACTGACTTGCTAATTGCCGAATCAGGCTGGTCTATCAGTATTTGTTCAGTGCCTAGTATCAGCTGCACACAGATCATCAACCAAGAAACCATAAACATTTATGAACCTAAATACTGGTGAGGATATCCATGTAATTACAGTGAGTCTTCCTATAATGTGCTAGGATTTCTGAAAAGTTTCATTAAAAATGGCATTCATGAAGTGCCTGATCCTTTCTTCCTTAATTGTTACTTTTTATTTATAATCAAGTGCCCTCAGATTTGGTTCAAAGCATTTCACTAACTTCCCTACTAAGGTTTTGTTACATAACCACTTATGCCCATTACAGACTGTTTGGAGTCTCACAGATATCAGCTGCTTCCTCTAACTAATTAATTGTCCACCATTCCAAATTAAACTATCTAACCACTGTTAAGCTTTTGTGAATTCCAGTGGATATCTAAGGAAAGTCAACAATATTTTTGATAGACTTCTCTTCTGTTAGTAAATCCTTAAATATTTTCTCCTTTCATGGAGTTCAGAGAATATATTCCACTATCTGTTTACTAGAGAATCATGTAGAATAATTTGTATTTTTACACAATTCTTTGGCCAAAATGAAGCCCAAGTAATATGCAAAGTCTAGAAATACAATGATATTTTTACCAAAATAGCCCAGATTTTTTGTGTTCAGTAATGGAAAGACAAAATTAGACCCTTCTGCAAACCTCCATTTTGCACATCTGGGCCAATTTAACAATCAATGCTGCCCCACTTGTTAAGTTAATTCCTATTTCTCATCAAGGGGAGGATATTATGCCTACTCTAGGGTAATGGCAGGGTAATTCTACATAAAGTCAGACTTACTGATTTTTATAGTTAATAGGGTTCTGGAATCCAGTTTCCACTGCAGGAGTGAGAGGTGTTTCCCACACCAAAAGCAGTTCTGACACCAGCTGAGAACCCTACAGTTTAGCTCAGTTGACACTACTGGGAGATAAAGTTAGATTCCACAGGTTGACGGCTCAGACCGACAAAACTGCTCTCCCCACTACCCCTGACCACCTCCGCCGCCCTCCACCCAACACACGCCCTTCAAACGCCAGTCTCAAGTCCAGGTTGTTCCCTGCACTTTTGACCAACTGGCTGTAAGTTAGAGATTCCCACAAGCCCCCACCCAGTCCTCGGGTTTGATTAACTTGCTGGAGTGGTCAAAGGACTCAGAAAACCCACTTACTTACTAGATTACTGGTTTCTTGCAGGATATAGCTCAGAAACAGCCGGCTGAAGAGACGTGTAGGGCAAGGCAGGGAGAAAGGGCTCGGCGCGCCCTCGCCCTCTCCAGGGCACGCCATTTCCCCACCACCTCCACCACCGCACAAACCGTCCGAACCCTCCCCTTCCGGGTTTCCGTGGTAGCTTTGTTGCACAGGCACGATTGATTACATCGTTAGCCAGTGGTGATTGGTTCAACCTCCAGCCCCTTTGCCTCTCTGCGGAAATCGGGGGGTGGGACCGAAGGTCTGCTCTTCTATTCCTGATTGGTTCGTCTGTCAAACAGTCCTGTTAGGTGCTTTCCGAAAGTTACCTCCTTAACATAAACCTAGTTGCGGTGCTAAAGGGCTTGTTATAAGTAACAAGACTTTGGCTTTATGCTTCTGAAGCGTTTTCAGGAACTTCATCACTCAGGAAATTCTAAGAGTTTGGGGAGTTGTGAGCCAGGAACTATGGACAAAGACCAAACGTGTATGAGAAATATGTATCTGGACATCTGAATGATTAAATACATATTTCTTATAAATCATAACATTGCATTATTGTAATTTGTAACTCAGATTTAATCACTGGCCTCGGGACATTTTTCTACGCCTAATATTTTTCCTTGTTCTTAAGTTCTAGAAATGGTACCTCCCTGGAATTCTGTGTCCTCTGAGAACTAAGATCTGTCTTACTCCTTTTCAGTCCTTTGAGGGACTAGGGCAGGGGTCTCAAACTCAAATTCCCACAGAAGCCAGCAAGAAACATAGTGAGTAAGATTGGCAAGAGGCAAGTAGAAGGGAATGTTGAGGCTTGCATGTCCCATGTAAAAAGGACAGCTGCTAAGCTGTGACAGATTGTTGCCATATAGGAAAACGAAACCTGTTATTTTCTTATCTTCCGTTATTTTTTAAAAATCTGAAATCCATGTTTTTCTGAGAAATTTCCCAAAGCTTTAAATATTGGCAAATAATGTAATAATAACAATTTCGTTACTGTTGACACACTCACAAACACGCACACACACACCTGTGGGCAAAATCTGCCTCAGGGCTCCATTCTGCAAATTCGGGTTTTGAGCTTTGTCTCAAAAACCTCAGCTATTCTGATAAATGGGAATCTTTAAATGAATAAAAATATTGACAATAGAAAATCTTTCTTTACAGAAATGTAGAGGTGTTTTCTAGTTAGCAAAGAAAAGACTTAAAAAATGGTACAGAGCATTCTGGAGTGGCAGCAGGGCTGAGAGCTGGGAGTGCGGGCTCTGGAAACACACTGCCCACTCCTAAGTCCTGGTTCTGCTGCCCATTAGCCACGTGACCTTGGGCGAGTTATTTAAATCTTCTGTGCCTCAGTTTCTTTGTTTTAAAGTTGAGGTGATCATGAAAATAGTAGTGCCTACCTCATAGTGCTATGAGAGTTACATAAGCTACTTTTTGTGAATCTCTTAAATCAGTGACTCGCATATAATAACTGCTATACGTATGTTTGTTGAATAAATACATTTCATGTAAATGTATTGTCTTTGAAACATTTTTGTGCCAAAAAGGTAGAATGAACAAGATTATCCCTGGTTAAGTTGCCTGAAAAGTCCTATAGGGACCAGTTAAGAAGTGTAAGTCCATCAACCAGATCGCTGGGGGGAAATTTACAGTGTGAGGAGAATGTCATGTCACAAGGAGCCTCTGCAGAGACACTTAAAATTATTCTGCTTTTTTTTCTCCCTTGTTAAGATGGTGGCTAGGATTGTTCAGAAAAAATTAGGCTATCAGCCAATCATTTCTTACTACCAACACAAGGAAAGTTTCTATGGCATGAAAGTGAATAGAATTAATCTAAGTTAGTTAGTTAGTTAGTTATTTCACTCGTAGCAAGTATTACTATCAAACTCCACTCACTGGGCCAGAGAATCCTGTGGTGTTAAGCAAAAAAATTGCCCCTCATGTAGCACACTACCTACATATATGTGCTCATCGGCCAGCCAGAGGGCTCAACTCCAAGCTCTAACAATGTGCAGAGGAATGCCTGTTTCTAGAGCACTTATTCTCAAGCTCTAGTTCAGATCATAAAACTGTTACCTTGTTGTTGCTGCGGATGGCAATGTCCACGTAGTGCAGAAGGGAGTCCGTGTTACACTGAGCAATGGTAGGCAGGTTAACGTAAGATGCCTCTATGAGAGGTTGGTGGTCAGCCCCGGGATCAGTAACCACCGGAAGCCTCGGCTCCCGGAAAGCTGCCTGGATCTGGGTAGTGAAGGTTCCAGGCGTGAAGCGGCCAGTAATGGGAGTAGCTCCAGTGGCAGCAGCAAACTTCAGCACAGCTCGCTGGCCAGCATTCCTGGAGGATGTGACACTGACATCAGCTGGGTTTTCAATGGCACGAGCTGCCAACAGAAGCTTCTCCCAGGTTCTTTTCAGATTTATGATGTAGATGCCATCACTTTTCCTTTTGTAGATACACTGCTCCATTTTGAAGTCAAGGTTGGTGCCACCTAAGTGAGTTCCTGCTGCAAGGAATTTGAGGACATCCTCCTCCTTCATTTGCAGGACATCAGGGGCTCCGGACATTGTGAAAGTTTCCCTTTAAGTTGCAACAATGGAAATCCAGAGCAACGCCGTATGGACCCCTGTCTGGGTAGCACTGAAAAGAAGATGACCTTTAAAAAGAAACTAGAACTTCTTCTAAATTAACAAGAGAAATACATTCACAAAGTAGGTTTTACCTTATCTTAGAAGCAGTCAATCTTTGGATCTGTAAAGTAGTTGTGTCAGTGAGTAAAGAAGAGGAGAAACGACCTCCTTTCTGATGTCTGTGTACTGTCAATATAGTCACAAGTGAAAAATAAGCTATGTCAGAGATGAGAATCCATAAAGCACAGGGGGGCCTCCCATGGCTGGTGACATCATCAGGAGAGGGTGTTACATGGAAATGACTCATTCTTGCTGTCAGTTTTCATTTCCCAGATTCACCCTTGATGGAATCAATACGTGAAGTTTCCTAGGCAGATTGGAAATAGAGATCATATCTGGCCTTTGTTGGACAAGTGTTCTAGGTTATTGAAAAGAACTTACTGAGAAATGTGCTTTATTTTTTTTATAGGATTTGGCTAAGATTCAGTGGATCTCAGCAGGAGAGTAGTTTTGCTCCCCAAGGAACATTTTGGTTGTCACAAATGAGTGGGAAGGTGCTTTGGCATCTAATGCGAAGAAACCAGGGACGAGGCCATGCATCCTACAATGCATGCATCCTACAGCACAGCCCCCAAAACAAAGAATCTAACCCCTAAATGTCAATAATGCCAAAGGTGAGAAACTCTGAAGTGAAGCAGAGTGACGTCCAGTCCTCTATCTTGGGCTAAATTAAAGAGCCAAAAAGTGTACTTTAACAGAGTTCCACTACATAGTACTGATAATTTGGATTATACAGTGTGGTATGAAGCAAAGAACATGATTATAGTTTCTGGCAAAACTGGCTTAAATCTTACCTCCTCCGTTTTTTAACTATGTGAGCTTGGACCCCTCTATGCCTCGGTTTTCTCATCTGTAAAATCAAGATATTAATAATACCTATGTCACAGAATAATTGTGAGAAACAAGTCCTTATGTACAAACTACCTAGCACAGTGGCTGGCCCATAGGAAGCGCTACATGAATGTCAGCTGAAGCTAAGTGAATGATGAAAGGATGAATACATGAAACAGATGTAAAATGCCTAACCTCCTATTGTCAGTTCCTCCTCTTTTAACCTTATTGTTGAAGTAAGAAATATGATATTGATTTTAGTCTGAGCAAGGAGCGTAATCATTTTATAATACTGCATCTGCTCTTCAGTTCTTTCCATTGAATTCCAGTCTAGTTCATCTCTACAATTTACACAGCACGAAGCAGTGCAAAGGTACATAGCATGATTCCCATGTCTTCTCCCTAGATGAGACATTCCTAACTGTTGAAAATTAAAGTTGATTTTATATTGACTATTTCAAGCTTTTGTTTCTTTCCACTATCGCACTAATTCAAGAAAGGGTCAAATAACATAATGGCTGTTAACAATGTTCTGATATATTTGCAGAGTATTTTTTAATGGAAAGACCTTGAGCTCCATAATATATAGAAATGTGTATGTAATTTTCCAAATTGGTTTTTAAATTGTATTGTCCTAGAATTTCTACTTTTTTCTGTCTTTCACCTTTTCCCAATATTTTCTCAATAAAAGCTTATTAGATACTTCAGAATATCTTCACTTTTCTGAAGGCTGAAATAAGAATTAAAAAGTGTAGTGAAATATTCAGCCATCGTGATGGTTTTGGTAGGGTTCTGTTCTTTTTAATTGGGGGCTTTACATGCATTGGGAATAAAAAATCTGTTTACTCTGCTGGAGAAATTAGGCTCTGAAGAGATTGTTTTAGTTCTCTTTGTTTATGATGATTTGTTAGCTCTCGACTGCAGAAATAATTTTGTTGTTTACATTAATCTATGGTGGCAGTATTAACTTCACATCATACATAAATATAATTATTGATCATTACCAGATGTAATTCAGTGTTAGAATTACCGATTTACATAATTGTGCTATTAAGTATAAACTTGAACTTCATATCTGGGGTCACAAATAACTGGAGGCAGTAGAAATGGAAAATTCTGATTATATGTCATTCATATTTTAATACACGCTGTTGCAATTTTGATCAGTGTTAATGTAAATATTTCTATGTACTTTAAAGCAATGAGATGCTAATGGGTGGAAATTACAGCAATATTGATCTAGCTAATAAAATGTAATACATTAGTAAGAAAGGATATTTATTATATGCTTCAACTGTTACTATACATTATCTGCCTAAGGAATTGAGCTCCATCACAGATGAAGAAAGATTTTTGAACCAAACACTATAAGCTTCTTATTCACAATCATGATTTTTCTGCTCTGTGTCTTTTATAGTGATATGGTTTCAAAAAGGGCAATTCCACTTCAGTGACATTCTAATATTCTCTCTTGATATAATTAGTACATGAAAAACATACTATGAAAATCAATCAACAAAGTCGACTGGTTTAGAAATATTCTTTAAGATGCTGCATATGTCTGTATTGTTTAAGTCTCAGAAAATGTATTGTATGTAAACCATGCAGTGAGACCTAAATTCTAATCTTTGAAATTCGATGAGCTAAAACATTTCACAAACACCAATACTTGCAAGCAAACTTTCAAATAAAGCAATTTGGGCTATGATATCAAAAACTCAGTCGACTTCTAACATTTTAACACTAAATTGAGACTTTTAGAACTATCTTTTTGGGCATTTATACAATTAAAATTGGAAAGGATTGTAAATATTGCTATTTTTGTTCTATTTTACTAACTCTTGTATGTTACTGAATTGTATGAGATTGCCATTTTTTGTGGGTCTAAACTGATCAAATGTCAGCAATTTCACATGGTCCATCCCAACTGTATGTGCATCTTTTCATCTGCCTATCTGTCTGTCTACCTATCTATATCAATCTACCTTTCTAAATACTTTTTTCAAAGTAAAGATAATATATACTCATGGACCAAATTCTAAAATATACTAAAGGTAAAAATAAAATACAAAAATATCCCATTTCTCTCTTATTCTTAGTTAGTATTTATGCCCTAATTCAGTTTTTAAGTTATGATTTATTTATTTGTAAAAATGGTGCTATATAAGTGACTCTCATTCCACAACTTTCTTTTATTTAACCTTTAAACAATTTTTAAGTTATGGTAAAAGCATGTAACATAGAACATCTTAAACATTCTTAAGCAAAAATCTCAGTAGTAAGTACATTCACATTGTTATGCATTCAATCTCCAGAACTCTTTCTATCTTGCAAAACAGAAACTCTATATTCATTAAACAATTCTCCATTTCTCCATCTCCCTAGTGTCTGGCAACCATATTTCTACTTTATGTCTCTATGAATTTGACTATTTTAGGTATATCATATGAGTGGATTCATATAGTGTTTGTCTTATTTTGGCTAACTTATTTCATTTAGCATAATGACCTCAAGTTTCATCCATATTATAATATATGTCAATTTCCTTCCTTTTGATGGCTAAATAATATTCCATCATATGTATGTACCACATTTTGTTTATTCACTGATCCATCATTGGACACTTTGATTGTTTCCACCTTTTAGCTGTTGTGAATAATGCCACAATGATTATGAGTGTGCAAATATATCTTGGAGACCCTGCTTTCAATTATAATGGGTAGTACCTAGAATTGGAATTGTTGAATCTTAAAGTGAATCTATTTTTAATTTTTTGAGGAACAGTCATACTATTTTTCATAGCAGCTGCATCACTTTATATTCACACCAACAGTGCACCAGCATTCCAATTTCCCCACATCCTCACCAAAATTTGATAGTTTCTGTTTTTGTTTTTGTTCTTTATAGTAGAGTTCCTAAAGGATGTAAGGTGGTATTTTATCAGGTATTTCCCTCATGATTCGTGATGTTGAGCCTGTTTTCATGTACTTTTTGGCCATTTGTTTGTCTTCCTTTGGGAAATATCTATTGAAACCTTTATCCACTTTTTAAAATTATTTGGATTTTTGTTGTTGTTGGGTTTTAGAAGTTATCTATATATTCTAAGTATTAGTCACTTACCAGGTATATGATTTGCAAATATTTTCTTCCAATCTGTAGATTGCATTTTCACTTTGTTCATTGTGTCTTTCGATGCACAGAAGTTTTAAATTTTGATGTTGTCCAATTTATCTAATTTTACTTTTGTTGCTTATGCTTTTGGTGCCATATCCAAGAAATCATTGCTAAATCCCATGAAGTTCCCCTCACCATGTTTTATTCTGAGTTTTATAGTTTGAGTTTTTTCATTTAAGTTTTTGATCCATTTTGAGTTAATTTTTGCACACGATGTAAGTTGAAGATCTAACTTTATTCTTTTTCATGTGGATATGCAATTTTTCCAACATCATTTATTTTTAAAATTGCTCTCTCTCCATTGAATGGTTTTGGCACTCTTGTCAAATATCATTTGACCATATGTGCAAAGCTTTTCTGGGCTTAAAATTCTATTCAACTGGTCAGTATGTCTATCTTTATGCCAGTTCTGTACTGTTTTGATTACTGTATCTCAGTAAAAAGTTTTAGAATCTGGACATGTGAGACCTTCAAGTTTGTTCTTTTAAAGATTATTTTGGCTATTCAGGGTCTCTTGAGATTCCATAAAAATTTTAGGGTGGAGTTTTTTATTTCTGAAAAGAGTGCCATTGAGATTTTGATAGGGATTGTATTAAATCTGTAGATCACTTTGGTATTGTTGACATCTTAACAATACTAATTTTTGCAAATCACGACCTTGAGATGTCTCTCCATTTATTTGTATCTTTATTAATTTCTTTTAAAATACATTTTTTTACTTTTCAGTGTACAAGTCTTTTGCCTCCTTGATTAAGTTTATTTCTAAGTATTTCATTCTTTTTGAGAAAATTGAAAATAAAATTATTTTGTTAGTTTTCTTTTCATATTGTTTATTGTTAGTAGATAGAAATGCAACTGATTGTTATGTGTTGGTTAATATCCTGCAACTTAACAGAATTTGCTTATTAGTTCTAACAGATTTTTCTCGTGCAATCTTTAATGTGTTCTAAAGATAAAATCTGTGAACAAAGGCAATTTTACTTCTTCCTTTCCAATTTGGGTAACTTTTATTTTTCTTGCCTAATTTCTTTGGCTTGGACATCCAATACTACATTAAACATAAGTAGTGAAAGTGAGCATCCTCATCGTCTTCCTAAGCTTAATGAAAAACGATTATGTCTTTTATCATTGAATATGATGTTAGTTGTGGGCTGTTCATATATGAATTTTATTATATTGAGGTAGTTTCCTTCTGTAGCTTATTTGTTGAGCATTTTTATCACAAAGGGGTGTTGGATTTTGTCAAATGCTTTTTCTGCATCAAAAGGGATGATCATGTGCTGCATTTGCCCTCATTCTGTTAGGTGGTGTATTATATTGCTTTACTTCTATATGTTGAACCATCTCCCTTTTTTGGTGTGTGTGTCTCATCTATAAATATGCTACCCCTCTTTTATCACACTGCCTTTAATTTTTTTTTATCCACTCTCTGGAATATATGCTAAATCAAGGCAGGAATTTTTACCTGTATTGTTCACCACTGTGTCCCTTGAAATCATGCCTGATGAGTGGCCAGTGCCTAATGAATATTTGGTTCATATTGCTTTAATTTGCTAACATGCTTGTATCCTTCTGCTAAACTACAAATTGCTTGGTACAGAAGAATAAACTACTTACTTGTAGTTTATTTTTGTTCTATTAATTCTTGGGTTTTCCTTTAGAAGCCAGAACATAAATAAGTAACTAATTAATGCCAGATGAAATTGCTTACTTAAAATAATCTTATGCTATAATATTTTATACTACTAGTGCTTAATATTTTGAACACTACTTAGTTTGTATAAAGATTATAAACCAAAGAGACTTAAGTGAATTTCCCATCCTCATTAGACTTTGAAGTTCTTATTCCCTTTTTCTTTTATATGAAGCACAAGAGATGCTTCAGTAAAGAACAGACAATGCTTCCTTCTGAGAGGGGACCTAGGATCCTCCAGGAGGGAACTCAGTTCACCATGAAGATTCCATGCTCAACTCAGCCTCGTGGATATAATGAAAGTTTATTATAGAATATAGAAATGCAAGGGAAACAAAAGAATCTTCTCTTTTCTATACTTTTCTTAGTCTGCTAGCTTTCTGGAAGTCTGTACATGGGATAAAACCTTTTCCTCTTGAACCAAAAGAATATGACATCAAAATAAATCGTTCTCAGTAAAACGCCACATCAGCCAGGCACAAGTCATACAAAATGTTTTTTAGTCTTAACCTGATTTATTTGCAATGTGAATTACTATCCTTTGCAGTTAAAGTTTTCTCATTTGTGAAAGGGGATAATGATGCAGACCTCTTCACAAGATCACTGTGTCACTTAACTAATTAATACTGTAATTATATAGTACTTAGAAAATATAATGCACTGTACAAATGCCAAGTGTTGTTATTAGAATCATTTGAGTGCTCAGCTCATCTAGATTTACCACTTTAGCAAGGCAAATAATTCCAAACAGTAAGAAAGCCTCAACTAAACATACTAATTAATCTAATTTAAACATTTATTACATGCTGTAAATATGCCTCGTTAAGATATACATTTCGGTTAAGGCCATCATTAAAAACATCACCAAGTTGTTTGAGGTCTGCATAAAATGCATTCTGCTTTGGCCTTTCATAGTGACAGTTTAGATCACATCTATTATTTATTTGTTTATTTGACTGAATGTTGATTGTCAGGGATTCAGCTAATACTAATTTTTACGTGAGAATAAAAGGAAAAAATCGACACCCTCTCTTTTGTCTCTGTAGCAAAAGACTTGAAAAGAAACAATATATTTTTTAACTGCCATGCTATTATTTTAGTCTAATATCCATTAGGGGACTTTTTCTGGAAAGGAAATACCCAAGAGTAGAAGATGGAAACATGATGTGTGCTTTTCAGAACAACTTGATTTTACCAGAGAGAGCCACACTCTCTCTAGAGGTTCAGTCTGCAAGTCCCAGAGTTGATAGAACATTAGCAAAGTTGGATGGAATCTATGTGTGGGTGATTATTGCCACAGCACATCAAAGAGCAAAACACAATGACTAATTCTCTGTGCAGAATAAAGAGATTCTGTGAGGGTCGTTCTTTTCTTAAATAAATCCATCATTTGAAAAAAAAAAATTAACTTGTTCCTAGTAACAGCACTTCAGCCATAACAGTCAAAAGCTGAATTTCCTATTTAGGTTTTTCACTTTCTTCCAAAAAACACAAGCTAGCTGGTCAGTTGGCTCAAGACCTACACTTTTTTCTTCATAGAACTCAAAGGAGAAGTTTTATTGCTGAGTATAAAATACACTTTCTCCTGTGGAATATTACCTTCTGATCCTTGTAAGTGTCTTCCTTCTGTCAGAAACCTAAAGACACATATCAACAATTGTAAAATAATAATGGTAAAATATAAAAAGAAATAACCTGAGGCTTTTCTGACTTTCTGCACACTTGTATCACTGAAAAGTTTGTTAGACCACTAGTTACTCTTCACTTCCCAGTGCAGGTTAAACAACTGCCAACACTTTCCCATTGAAACCTACAAATATGCCAATAAATGAAGTTATCACTCCACCTACTGACTCTGTTCTAGCAAAGACCGTCCTGTCACAAGACAATGCACTTTCACAAATGATCACCCATTGGTAACGGCCACCCCTCTATGGCCATACGTGGACCAGTAACTAGAAGCATCAAAATATAACATCAGGAAAGCAAATTTCAGAAATTGAAAATTATACCAGGTAATTTCAAGTTTCTGAACCATCACAATGAAAGAAAAGAAAACTCTGTCATCATTTGGGTTTACAAATAAAATGTACTTTTGAGATTAAAAGGCAATGACCTGGAAAATGTATTACAAAGAAAAATTACATTTTACTGAAATTAATTGTAGTTCCTAGGTAATACAATAAACTTACTGATGTAATTCTCTTTGGAATATTCCATAGTCAGAGTGAAAATAAAATATTCTGAAACAAATTCACATTTGTTTTTCTCTTTCCAGCTCCTCCCTATCACATTTATCTTCTATCTATTTTTTTAACTTAATGACATGAGTAAGAACATTAATTATAAATGTAGTTAAGCCCTGAAATCACTGGATTTTATTTTTATATTTCATTTAATGTTAAACACGAATTGATAAATGATCCTCCCAAATAGTTTCATCTCATTCAAAGGGCCCCTTAGACAAATTATCAGTTTGATAAAAAAGCATAAACTATTTGTATTTTTCAGCCAACTGATACCTCCATTGATAGTCATAGAGCTTTCATAATAAGGGACACCTGACGCATCTAAGGAAGCATTATTCTCGAATTTAACTACTAATTTGATACACATTCTTTAACAGAAAGCAGAAATTGCCATTCAATAATAAAAATATATTATTAGTCTCTCTATTTTATTTCTATTGTGGTGGTCTGTTACTTGTGCCACTATATAGTGGTATCTTGATTTACGAATCAGCTAGGAGCTGAGCAATTGTATCAGAAATCAGCAGTGTAAAAAAAAAAAGTTGAAAAAATTATGCCATGTAAAATGTCACTCTTTGCAATTTTCACTGTATGGCAAAGCACCTCTGAGCACAGATTGGTTGAGATAAATAGGCAGCTCCTAAGGAAATCATGAGGTCTGATCATTTGTCTGCAATACAGAGTTCTTCACCTGAAGCCTTAATTCACCTAGGGATGACCTTTATTATCTCCTATGGTTTTTCAAAAAATTCTATTCCCTAATGAAATAAGGGGAAAAAATGACTATTTTTCAAAGCTTGTGTTGATTGGGCTCTGAATTCAAAATGTTCCTCGTAGAAGGGCTAAATTGAGACCTATCCGGGACATGACTAACTCCCCAACATCACAGAATGACTAGAGCTGGGACTTAACCCACACATCTTTTTACTGCCACACACTGATGTTCAGAGCATCTTCAAGCAGAAAGACAAAAATGCTTTGTTTGGTTGCTTCAGTTTCCAGCATCAGTTGGTGGAGTGGAGAACTGGTTTTAATCATTGCTTCCACCTACTCTATTACTTCTCGAAAAATGCCTATCACCCACCTCAACCCCATCACCTCTCCCCACGTCAAGTGCCTTCCAGAATGACTGGAGTGAGGGTACTTATGCTGTTTCTGGAGTGGACAGCAAGGTCTCCTTCCTCCCCTCTCCAACATCTCTGATATCTTGCCAGGCAGGCACACATTTTGATTTCTAATTTTCTCCAAAAAAGAACTTTATCATTTTTAAGTGAGTCCTACTTATTAATAAAACTATAACTCTACTGCCATTGTCTTCTACCTTCTCACTTAGCCCCCTCATAACTAGTAAAATATATAGTATAACTTTTGTGGGAATAAGACTTCATACAATATATTGAAATGGAGAACAAATAATTAGAGAAGATCAAAGATATTGGCGTATAGGTAATAAACTCAAAGCATCTGAATGAAAAAGAAAATTCTGCAATACACAGTGATGGTTTGGAGACTAGGATCTAGTCTTAATTTTGATCTCCTTCACATTGCCAAGACAGCCAAAAATCAGCTAATATTAGAGCTTGATCCTTAACTTCTTGGGGCCATTTCTAGACCTGCTCCAAATAGCTCTTAATCACTCCTACCTCTAAATATTTCAGAGAGGGGCTTGGCAGGTGCTGTTACAGAAGGAAAGACAACGTGGAAAAGTGGGCTGAAAAGTGAGGAAAGCTAAGGGTGAAAGAGGTCTCGACTTTCTGGAAATCCATTTAGTGAAATTAAAGCAATAATCTCTTCTGTATAAAATCACACTTCAAAAATAAAATATTGTAAAACCATAAGGGAGGGGAAATCAGTCTAATGGTTTGTCTTCATCTTTTACCCAGTCAACTACAAACATTAAATGCTGAACTGAGCTTTGATTTTTCAAGAATACATCAGAAGCCTGTGCAAATCATAGAAGAAATGCCAAAATGTCCTTGGGCAAACACCTTTCAGACAACCAGCAGGATCTAATACTATTTAAGATGCAACCAACTCTTCCATTTCAAAGATGTGCCTTTCCTCCAGGCATGTATTTTGTAAAAGGGAAATAGTGCTGGCTTTTGTGCGGCTTAGCTCTTACTCCTTCTCAATGAGAAGTTTTAAGATTTAAAAATACCTTTTTCTTCCTTCATGCATGTATTTCTGTAAAATCTACCAAATCCCATTTGTTACTCTTTCTCCAGAAATCAGTAAGAATGATTATAGTTACCCAGTTACATAAGTCAAGAGCTCTAAGTTTTAAAGGATTAGTCCCATTGCCATAGAAAGTGAAATAAATGGTTTTTAGAAATTTGATCCACTGTAATAATTAGCAATTTTGAGCAAATTTTCATATGCTTGTTGAACATTTGTATGTCTTCTTTGGAAAAATGTCTATTTAAGTCTTCTGCGCATTTAATGACTGGGTTATTTGGATTTTTTTTTTTGATATTGAGTTATATAAACTGTTTATGTATTTTAGATATTAACCTCTTGGTCATATCATGGCAAATGTTTTCTCCCATTCCATAGGTTGTCTTTTTGTTTTGTTGGTGGTTTCCTTCCCTGTGCAAAAGTTTTTAAGTTTAATAAGGTCCCACTTGTTTATTTTTGCTTTTACTTCTTTTACTTTAGGAGAGAGATCTAAAGAAAATATTGCTATGATTTATGCCAAAGTGTGTTCTGCATGTGTCCTCTTCTAAGAGTTTTATGGTTTCAGGTCTCAAAAACAGACACATAGATCAATGGAACAGAATAAGCCCAGAAATAAACCCATGTACCTATGGTCAATTAATCTACAACAAAGGAGGCAAGAATATACAATGGAGAAAAGACGATCTCTTTCAGTAAGTGGTGCTGGGGACCTGGACAGCCACATGTAAAATAATGAGATTAGAACATTACCTCACACCATATAAAAAGTAAATTCAAAATGGATTAAAGACTTAAATGTTATACCTGAAATCAATATATTAATTGGATTAAACAAATCATAATATATATTTTTTTGCCTTTAATTCTAACAAACACTCTGAGTCATAGGTATAATGGTGACTGGTTGTTCTTTCCCCAAAATACCTGAAAATCTGAAAGGAGAACATGGTCAAGAGAAAAGCTGATCCCTTCTGCCCAGATTTAGGTCATGGATGCCCCGTGCTTAATCCTCAGAGAAACGAGAGAAAATAAGCTTTCTCTGTGATAGCCATTCTTGCCTAGCATTTTGATGAAACTAAAAAAAAATAATAGGCTTCTTCCTCTGGAGAATCACCGAAAAGACAGCCCTAATGTTCTTCCCCATCATCCCTTTGTACTCTCCCAGATGAAGGAGCTCTCTGTGCTAGTCTTGAGGCAAGCTGACTTTGAGACTGTGAACATCATTCAAGGTCAATTCCTGCCAAACACACTACAGCGTTGCCTTGATCCTGCATTAAGCTTTGCCTCTTTATGTGAAAGTTACACCAGAATCCTTTTTTCCACTCCCCCACTTATGGGAGAACTAGTAAGCTAACTAGTTGAGAAATGATCTGAGCCAGGAAAAAACTTGATTTTAAAAAATAAGTAAATACTTAAGGACATCATGCTGTATGCAGAGATATATGGTAACAAAACTATACTACGGGACAACCCACAGTGGGGTATTCCAAGTCCTCCTGGTGGATTATTTTCCAGTAACGTGAAGAAATACTCTCTACTCGTTTGTTTTTTCTTACTTTTGTTGCCTTGCCACACTTTAAAGGTGGCACTCGAAGACTTTTTTTTTTTTCATTAAAGTGGTGAAAACCTCCGCACTTTTGTTTTCATTGGTAATTCTAATTTCAAGTCAATGTTTAGTACAACCCTTCACACTCCATAAAATAAAGTTTCCCTTCTGATGGGAACAATGGAATTTAAGCCTATGTTTTGCCAGAGATTTAGACGTGTAACTCTGAACTCAAAAGAATTAAAGATGTGAAATCAAATATAGTAGTTCACAGTGAAAGATGAAAAGTCACAAAAAACTTAAGCCATCAAAAAGTAGCATGAAACTGTCCACTTAAATATTTAAAAAATGAAATATTTGGGCATCCACATTAGAAGAAATATAATTAACAAAGTATTCCTTTCAAGTTGTAATTGTTTTGGCCACTTAAAATAATTTGATCTCATAAATTAAAAGGAAAAAAGAAATGGATTGTAAGTAGATGCTTTGTAAGTGAGTCTTTGTTCATTTTTATAAAACGTAAATAATACTGTTTACTGTTTCATCAGTAATTTCCACATAGAATTATACACTGCTAAGCTCGGTAATCAGAGTTTTGTTTTGTTAGTCTTGTTTTTGCAGTAAGCACAAAACAGGATTATGTGGAACTGGAAACATTTAGATACACAGTATTATTACCTACAGAAATTTAATTAATATTTTATACTAATAGATAAAATAACACACATCCTTCATTATTTTAAGTATAAAATGTATTGTTTTGTGGGCAAAATAAAATCCAATATAAAACTCAGAAAGTCAATTTTCTGTAGGATTATCCAAAAAGCATTGGAGCCATAGATTTAAAATTTAGAGTTAGAATTACTGCATGGATTATCTATATCAGTCATATACAAAACAGAAATTAAATTTCTTCTATCTTTGCAGTCTTCACATTGCATGTTGTTTTGCAAAAACTGAGCTCTTATAATTTTTGTGAAATTAGTTTTCTATTAATATCACATTTCATACTTTGTGTGATATAGCTTCTTATCCAATATCTAAAAGATCTTTAAATTTGGCTCAGACATCTTAATTGGGTTGATTCTTTTCCACAAATAGTTTAACTAAAATTCAATTTTTTTAAAGCAAGCAATTTAAAAAATCAAGAACTATATGACACATAAATTACCAAATGTTTTTATATGATAACTTAAAGCATAAAGATCTAAAACAATTTATCTATTCATTCTATGTAAAAATAGCTTTGAAGAATATATATACAAACTCTTTTTACAAGATAAGGTTATAATGACTAAGAAAACAACTGACATTTTTAATAGATTTCCATTGCAGGTACAGATAGTGAATACTTAATGAGAATAATGACTGAAATCTTAACAAAATTTCTGGAGACTCACAATCTTGAAGCTATTTTGTCTAACTTGTTATCTTGGGTCTCTGTACCCAATGAACACTCAAGGAACAATGCCTGTGGCATATTTATCAAATTGGCCATTTGCTCACTTTATCGAAGTGTCCACTCCCAAGTTAACTTTATTTACTTAACCCAAAAATATTTATTCTCTTCCCCCCACGTTCTTTTCTGCTCCCAGCAGGAGAAATAATCTTCATGTATCATTTGCAATATGTCATTCCCTATTTAGGAAATATGTTCCTTCTCATATACCCTTAAAATCAGTAGAAAGATCCTAAGATGTTCTAAAGAGAGGCACTTGAATGGGTACAAAATAAATCATAAATATTTTGGTGTTGGTTTATTCCATTGTTCATCCAGTGTTAACTGATTTCCTATTATATGCTGGGCACAGTGAGTGTTGCTATAAAAGCTACTAGTAATGAAGAAATGATGAGGTCAGCCCAGACCTGTTCCTTTATGGAGTTTATGCTTTCATGGAGGAGAGAGAGAATGAGTAAACAAATCCATGATCTAGATGAATAGATCAGCCAAAGACTACTGGGAACAGCTGCAGTTGAACAAGCTGCATGTATTACTCATTGCAAAGAAGAACACACACCTTGGGATCTGAGCTCTGGCTGGGTAATACTTGGGAGAATTTAGGGGTATGTTGAGTGTTGTTATCAAGAAGGGACAATTCTACGATTGGCTGTCTCAATAAATGTTATCTACAAAGAAGGCAGATCAAGGCAAAGTTAAAGTTGTAGCTGGTTTTAAAAAGCTATAGTCACTCACTTAATGAGAAGGGGTGGTAGTTATTCTGTGGGTTGCACAGTGGTGGTCTGTGACATTATATTCAGCAGGAGAACAACATGGCTCAGCTATAAAAGGGCGATCAGTTTGTCCCATAATAACACTGAGGTCTAGGGCTTAAATTTCTAGTTAGTTCCCAGGCTTCAGGGGTTGCTTCTTTTTCTCATAGGTTTTTTGGAAAATAAAGAGGATAAGATACTAAACATCACTAGGACTAATGTACATAATGTGACTAAAAAAGACATCTTTGTGAAGATGGCATTAAGCTAAGACCTGAGGTAAAGTGATATGAAGAAATTAAGAAAGAACCCACCAGGCAACCGACAAGTGCAAAGAACCTAGGAGAGAAAGGGCTGAGCATATTTGAGAACCAGAAAGAACAGTGTATCTGAGAAAAGCAATGGAAACATTAAAAGACTGAAAGTGAAGGTGTCTGGAATGACTGGCTAGTGTCTTTATGCAAGGCCCAAACACAGGTATCTTAGTATTACAGGCTGAATTGTACGCCCCCCCCTGAAATTAAATGTAAAAATGTTAACCCCTAGTACCTCAGAATGTGACTGTGTTTGGAGATAGGGCCTTAAAAGAAGTAATTAGGGCAGAGGGTATAGCTCAGTGGTAGAGCATGTGCTTAGCATGCATGAGGTCCTGGGTTCAATGTTTTTGTTAAAAAATTAATGAATTAATGAATTCAAATTAAAAAAAGAATGACTGCTTAAATGTGGTCATTTCGATTTAATTACTTCATTTTGACCAGTGTCCTTATAAGAAAAGGAAATTGGGATACAAACAAGTACAAGGGAGGACCATGTGAAAACACAAGAACACAGCCATCTGCAAGCCAAGGGGAGAGGCCTCGGAAGAAACCAACCTTGCTAACACCTTGATCTTGAACTTCTAGCCTCCAGAATTGTGAAAAAATTAATTTCTGTTGTTTAAGCCACCCAGTCTGTGATGTTTTGTTATGACTGCCCACCAAACTAATGCTGAGTAAATGAGTTACCAGGATAGCACCTTTCAATGCCCAAAGTTATGAAATCAGTGCTAAATGGTTACTGAATCAATGTTTAATTTTGCTTCAAAAATTAAAGCGTTATACAGTTGGTGGCACCAAAAATATTTACCTCTCTGGGCTTCAAATCTATAGTGAAGAGTTAGGGCAAGAAGGTGACTCTGTTTCTTCTAAGTCCAAAGTCATAGGATTTATTATAGGGTCCATTGGAATCATACTTCTAAAAATACAACTCTGTATTTATATCATATCTTTTTTCTAAGCACTTCAAAACACTTCAAAGACATTTTCATATCAATTCTCACAGCATCCTGTGAAGGCAGGTAGGTGGGAAATATTATCATTCCTATTTGACATTTCTATACACCTACTCACTTGATTATAAGATCATTTTAACTGAATATATAATTTTTTCAGGGAAAAGAATACATGCCCAGAAAAAAAAAATGATGTTCACAAGAAAAATAGTATGATTTGCATTAATATCACTCTTACATGCTAAATGACCTGAACATTTGTAATCTACACAATGACCCTTGAGATTTTAATTTAGATATTATTTCTCCTTCCTTTTTATATTCCCTTGAAAAAAGATAAGAATATTAACAAAATGGCAGCTATGTATTTTTAGGTAGCACCAAACTGAGGATAATTGGTCTTTTTTATCTACATATTCAGAATACAGTGTTTGCTTAACTTTAAAGGAGAATATTAAAATATTCTGAAGTCCAAAAAACAACAAAGAAATCAATTAATTTTATTTTTTTCCATTAATAAAATATTAGAGTACATGATGATTTGTAATGAGAAGTAGATTTTTATCAGGAAAGTCAGTTTTAAACAGAAATGTAATGTCAAACTTTCTTATACTGAAAACATTCTCTGCACCTCAACTTACATCTCTCCCCCTTTGAGAGGATAAAAATAAGCTTCCCCAACTCATGGTCCTTCCTTATTTCAGCAGCTTTATCTTTTTCACTCTCCCTCATGTTTCCTGTGCTTCAAATTCACTGCATTTCATGCATTCGTTTATTTATTCATTCAATAAATATTGACTCAATGGTGTAAGACATGGAGGTAAAATACTGAATAAGACCAAATTTAAAAAAAAAAGAAAAAAGATAAAATCTTGCTATTTTGCAACAACATGGATGGATCTTGAAGGTATTATACAAAGTGAAATAAGTCAGACGGAAAAAGACAAATACCATATGATTTCACTCATTTGTGGAACATAAGAGATAAACAAAATAAATAAGCAAAGCCACAAACAACAACAAACATGTAGTTACAGAGAACAGTAGTGGTTACTAGAAGGGAAGGGGTTGGGGAGGATGAAGTGGATAAAGGGCATCAGCTATATGATGATGATTGGAAACTAAATTTCTGGTGGTGAGCACATATATTAGAAGTAAAAATATGACATTGTACGTGTGAAACGTACACAATGCTATAAACCAATGTTACTTCAGTTAAAAAAAGAAAGAAAGAAATAGAAAAAGACTAAAAAGGGTCCTCCCTTCAGAGAATATACCTATAGTAGGGAAATAAGTAAAAAATAAAATAGCTCCCCATTGTCATAGTTGCTGTAGTGATAATTAGCTGTCACATGGATACAGGTAACTGGGCAGAGCGGATTTTTTTTTTTTTAGAAATAATGGTTAAGAAAAGTATCTATAAGAAGGTAAAATTTTTGCTAAGATCTCAAGAAACTGGACCAGCTATTTCAAGTTGAGTTAACAATTTTAAGCAGAAATGACTGCAAATCTCAAGGATGTAATGCTGCAGTGACAAAAGTGAGTAATCACGGCTGGTTACAAAATTATCAGGGCCAGAGAAAAATGGAAATGCAAGACCCCTTATTTAAAAATTTTTAAGAATTTGAAGATGGTGACAGTAATGCAATGAGCCAAGTATGGAGCTTGTCTGAGTAGGGACCCTGTGTAATTGCATAGCCTGCATTCCCATGAAGCCAGGCCTAAAAAGGGTGGCCATTGTGGACTGGAGGTCCCCATGAGATGAGAGTATGTGGGAGTGGGAATATCAGGCTGGGGAATGGGCACAACATGGTAAGACTGCTTGTTCTGGTAACAAGTGACCCGGAAGACTGAGGCATCTACAAGAGTGTGTGATAAATAGGGGCATACAGTCCAAGGAGAAGCGACCCTCATGGGAGCAGGGAGTGAGGTCAACCTCAAGGTGATGCTCTCTCCTGCAACTGTGGCTGTGTCCACTCATGGCCCTGGGAGGAGGTGGGTAACAGTACCGTTTGCTTTTTAGTTTCCAGGTGAATCTGGAATAAACTCCACCCTCCACCCTGACTTCATCATTACTACAAGTTTCAGGGAGATAAGAACCAAATCTGACTTATTTGCCCCAGCTCTTACCCGTAGTAGATTTTCAATTATGTATTAAATGGACCAGTGACTTGAGGAGTAAATAATCTCATCATGTGGGAAGTGATACTGAGGAAATTTTTGGAAGAAAATATAGTCAACATAGGAAAATTTTATATTACAAAGTTATGTCTGGGAAATAGCTCATCAAAAAAGAAAATTCCACCTTATCATCTTTTTTTAATGTTTAAATAAATGTATTGCCATCATAAGGGCAGATTGGATCAAATACCAGACTGATTCTTTCCCCACACCCAAAGCTCTAGATGGTTTTTAGTCCTCATTCTCTTAGTTCTTTTTTTCCAAGAATAGGACAGTTAGTAATTAACATGAGATTATAAAAATATTCCATAAGTATAGTAAGAGCTATTAAAATATGATGACAGATCATCAGCCTAATTTAACATTTTTCATGTAATTTGGTTAACTATGGAAACACAAGTCACTTAGAACTTCTACTAAAAATTACATAGTGAGTCCAAAGAAAGCTCAAATCATTCTTTATGACTTGAATAAATAATTTAGATTATTCAGAATTTGTGACACAAACTATGTTAGTCTTCAACAATATAATTATTAATGTAGATTGTCATTTACTTACCCAGAAGAAATAAGCCCCCTATATGGACTTCAAAATGAGAAATATACAGAAAAGTAAGTATGTTTTAGTCAATATGTGGAATTCTGACTGCTCACAGATATTATAAAAAGGGCTTAGGTGAGGGTAATAATTTGGGATAATGATTTCCAAACAGGTCTGAGAATATCACTTGGGATTCTTTTCAAAAAATATACAGATTCCCTAATCCCTCCTTGGGGATTCAGTTTCAACATGTATGGGATGGGAACCAGGAAATACCTTTTTAAAAATGAATTTAAAGTACTGTTTGTGTTTGGGCAATTTTGGAAAAAACTGAGTTAGGCCTTTCAAAACCAACAAAGTTGATCGCATGTTGACAGAGGACCTATATGAATGTACACATTAATCTAAAGCAGATTTTTTCAAAGAGATTTTTAAAACACCCATTAGAAAAATCTAGAAAAAAACTTCTATTTCTTCAATAGGATGGCTTTACTAATAGGTAAGATTAGTTTGTGTTTAGCAATGTCTTATTTTTTCCTATGTTTGTTCTCTTTACCCTTGGCCAAGGGTTAACTAGGTCCAAATACCTATGAATGTATATCTTTCCTGGATGGACTGTAGCTCATAGTCAAAAGTCTCTGTGCACACCAGACTGGTCACGTTCCCTGCGCACGGAAGCCTGGTATGCTTAGATATGGACCTTCTAAGCCATATACAAAAATAACTTGCCATTACTTGGAAATAAGCTGCTAACTCCACAAATCTACACAAACATTACTGAATTACCAACAATGTATGTTAGAGTATTGGAAAAGTGAACAGTTCCTGTCTTGCTCTCACCTTCCCGCCCTCACTAGTCATCTGAGTTGGTGAGTTCAGCTGGGATCACGCCTATAGACACTGATTCATTCCCAGTATGAAGTTGGCATGGATGTATAGGCGTAAATAACATTCATAGTCCTTCCGTAAACATATTCTAATAAACTGTTATCTTCAGACCTTTTTTACCAGTCCATACTGCCAAGTGAAGAAGATCCAGGATCCTTGTGTGCCTTACACATGTGTCTGAAAACTTACAACAGAATCAGATTCTAAAACACATGCCTGAGATTCCTAGCCTCCTGGACGCAGACCCCTCAAACTGTAAGCCTCCTTCATGCAATGCCTTCCCAAGTGCCAGTTCAGGCACTAATTACAAGAACTTCATTAGGTACAGTCAACCCATGTCTCATATTTTATAGAAAATGACAACTGAAATTAAGCAGTTTGTCACGCAAAAATTAACAAATCTAGTATTTATGACTCAAAGACCCTGAGTTTCTGACTATACCCTTCTGTCTCTTTTTGTAGGAATCTGCCTCACACTGGTGGTGTTGGGCTGAACTTGTGCAGTGAGTCAGATCAATGCATTTGACCTTGGACTGCCAGTCTGATCTGGTTCCCCTCCCACACTGTCCACTTTTGAAAACACACAGTGGGATTCTCCCACAACTTCTTTTCCCTCCGCTCTAGAAGTTCCTTTTTGCATCAGTCTTCTTATTGGAAATATTTATGGCATAATATCCCTGATGTTATCATTGCAGTCACTGCCCCCTTTTTTTGGATGCCGATTGCCAGGTTTAGCAATTGCAGATTAGATTTGAAAGATAAGAGGTTCAAATGTAAGTAATGCTGCCAGATGACAGCCCCTTTGCTGGTTTAGAATCAGTGAAATGTGTGACAGGAAAGCCTGTGTTGGCAAAAGGGCCTGATACATGTTTCAAGAGCAAAACTGAGACCATCTTCCCATGGTTTACAGCTATAGATCACGGAAAAGATCTCAGAAGCCGAAGGCTGCAGGCCTTGACTTCTCCTTTCTCCTCTCTGAGGGTTGGGACATAGATTTCAAAATTAGATGTGTCAAAGCTTTCACAATTCATTGCTGAAGCACATGCCTAAAACTGTCTCTTATTGAAAAAATACATTAATTATATTTCTGCCTTTTTATCATGTAAATTTAGAGCGCATGAAAGGAACCAGATGGACAGCTTTTGGAAGTTAATCCTTCCTTTGATTAAAAGATAAGGAATGAAGTTTCTACATGTTCCAGCTCTGAAAAGCTTCCTCCTAAAACTTACAGCAGCATTGGAATGGTTGGAAATTGTGAACGCCACATTTCCACTGTGTGTGTGGATATGTAGACGAGTAATTATTCATGACAGTAACAATCTACATTTTCTGGTAAACATTATACTTCTTGGATTTTTGGACCTTTAAGGATGAAATCACTTTAACTAATAAAATAGTGTTCCATACATCATGTGAATTCAAAACTTTCTAAAAATTAAGAGAGCACATACCACTCTAACATTTCAATGTTATTCTTCCTATTCTGAAATCTCTTACTTATTTTATCAGAATGAATTTATTTGTCAATAGTTTTGCCTACTAAGTAACTCATCTGACTATTAGAAATATGATTTTTTAATTTTATGAAATAAATATTTACTGAATACCCACTTTATATCAGCACTACTATAAGATATTGATGCAGTGATCAACAAAAAGACACTATTCATACTCTGAGGGTGTTGGCATTCTAGTAGAAAATGCCAAAAGCTGACACCAGGGAAAGTGGAAAATGCTAAGACATCAAACTAAGGCAATAACTTACTCAGATTTGGGAGTTAGAGAATATGAGAAGGGTAGATGCAGAAATTTGGCATCTTTCAAGAAGTTGGCTCAACTAATCTGGTTCAAATAATGGCTTATGGTGGGATTTGGGGGTGGTTTTAGATGAGTTGGTGGAATGTTTCATGCTATAATTTGGAAATTCACAGCTGAACTTTATTCATGAAGTTCTGGTACTAAGATGTTATTGCTGGGTATCTGGAAAAACAAATGAATGAACAAGTACATGTACAAATGCACCATAAGTAAACTGTAACAGGGAAGACCATCAAAGGCTGAGACGACAGACTCATCACCATGCAGGCTCTCTCTTAACAATGCAGTAATATTCAAAAGCTTGCTCACATCTTGTAATGTACCGTGGAGCATGGTGTCTCCTTTAGTCTCTTCCACTTCTGGTCACATTGGCTCTGGGACACAGTCCAAACCAAGAGACAAGAGCAAAAATAAAACCAAAGACTGGGCTTAAATTAATGTCCTGGCTTATTGATCTCATGATAAAATAGAATGGCTGGCATAACAAATTCTATTGGTTTATTCAACTTAATGGAAATTTGGCTGATTTTCCTGGCTAATTATTAAGATTAGTTAAATCTAGTATTTTATTCTCAGGTATTGACAAAATGCTAGATTGTGTATTTGATGATAGTCTGTTGTGTGCTTCCTCCAGAAACTGGAAAGTGAAAGTTTTGACTTGGTTGTTGCTTTCCCGGATTTGCAGTGAGGCTCAAAAACTTTAGTTCTCAAATAATTAGCTTTTAAAAACCCAGACCTAAAATAAAATGAGTTATACACTTTATACCATACAGTACTCAGAGTTTTATTCTTTAGAATCTCTTATTCTAGATTGGTATAATGTCCATGAGTGGTGATTTGAGATGTAACAGCATTAAAATAATAATTGATTTCATATGTTTTAAGAATTACTCTGCCTTCTAACATGATGTGGTTTTAATTCTGAAGAGAACTTCATGAAATGTTTCTTCAGCTGAATTGATTTTCATGGTGTTAAGTATAGAAAATTATACTTCCTTTGGACTAATTTTATTAGCATCATCTTGGAACTCTATGTCTCCTAAAATGTTGCTTAAGTTCTGCAAAGTCCTCCTCCTCCTTCCCCACCCGCAAACCCTTCGAAGTTTCATTAGGGTAGGAAGCTTCACCGCCTTGTCCGTCACTGTATTCTCAACACTTATAAAGACTGGCTCATAATACATGCTCATTTTATATTTATTATTTGAATAAACGATGGGGAATGATTGCATGAAGTGTATATACGTAGAGAGCCTGGAGTCTTCAATCTGTAGTTTCTATACGAATAATAAAAAGGAGCAGGAAAATTTTTGTAATGTGGATAAAAACTCATATATTTTCATTGTGCTTTGACAGGTTAACAGTATATCCAACATTTTCATTTGCTCTTCATAGTTATTCTGTGAAGAAAGCAGCCTATAATTCATCCCTTTCTGTAAAAGCCAAAATGTAAATTGTGTAGGGGACAGTGTGAAAGCACAAGACTTTGGAAGGAGCAGAGCTAGAAATCACTGGACTCTCTGGCAAAAGCCGGTGTAGTGGGTAAGGGTTGGACTAGGGAACCGATAGTTTGGAGTGAATCTTGGCCCTTTCTTTTCCAAGTGTGAGCCCTTCGGTGAGTTACCTAAGCTCTTGGTGCTTCATCATAGAGTTATTGTGGGCATCAAAGCACACAGCCTCTGTAAATTACCTAAAACAGTGCCTAGCCAATGGAAAACACTTCACAGATACCAGCATTTATTATTGCAAGCCTTCCTACGTTGGGCTAGAAAGAAAGTGGTTTCTTCAAAATTTTCTTTAAAATTTACCTTCAAATATCTGTATGTATTTTATGATACATTTTAAATCATAGAATTATGTGCATACGCTAAATGCTATATTTAAGTGCCATGAATCTACTATTTTATTTTATATTTATGGTTTTATTATATCTATCATAATTTATAGGGATTTCGAAGTTTCCATTTAATTTAAAAGACTTTATCCAGGAAGGAGTGGCAAATGGAGAGAATTCACTCAAAGTTAATGATGAAACAGACTTTTATGGGAAGTAACAAACAAACAAAAGTGGGCATTGCATCTCTCCTCTCAGATAGCTAACTCAAAGTGTCACTATGCACCTGTAAGGACAGTGTTCCTAATTCATCTCTCAAGTAGGAAACAGTTCTTGTCCCAATTTTCAATTTATTTTGGTAAGAAGTTGAATGCATATGCGTATGTATATATAAATGTATTTTAATAATTTATAAAATGTATCATACTAACACCGTATACCATATTAAAACTTATATCAATAGAAATGTGAATGAAGAATTTGCTAACATCAGTGACAATTTGAAGAAATACAATGATTCAGTTTTATTAGAATGGTTTGGTGTATTATAGTTCTTGTTTTCGATTAAGTTACACTTCTTGTCTCAAAATATCAGTTTACTGCATGTTTACTGGGTCTCCCCTCTGCTAGGAATTTACAGTGGGAATGTAAATCACAGGGTTCTGCTTTCAGGGAACTTTAAAGAGCTCAACTTACGAAAAGTTAACCTTTGAAAAGATGAATTGTTAAACACGAATAAGAAACAGCACAATTTAATCAGCTGCTACATGTTACGTTGTGCTTTCAAATCAACCACCAAAACCTAATTCATAAAAATATCTATAGGCGAATCAATAAATTCTTCACCAAAAGGAAATGGATCCTTTGTGTATCATCATCATCACCATCTTCATCATCATCTTTTATAATTTTGAGAATCTGTACATTTGAAGTTTGGGGAGAGTGTTTATTTTGTTTCTTTTCTTTTGTGTTTTAAAACCTGCCTTAATTATACAACACTGACATCACTAAACTCCTGAAGCCTGGATTAATACATTGCTTCTTCCAAATTGAGACAATTGTGCAAATCCCATTAAGCCCTTAATGCCAAAGCTGAAGTTTCAACTAGTATATGCAGGATACACCTTCTCTGGGAGCTGACACTGGACAATGGCGCTCTCTCACGGGACTATGGGATGGTGTATTATGTCCATTGATGACTGGGAAGAACTTGATGAGTTGAATTTAGTGCTAAATCTAGAGAACTTTGAAAAGTGAGTGTACTGTGGCTAGCCTGAGAAAATGAGTTTGCTTCAGAACTGACAATGCAGTCCTCAGATCAACGTGTACACTTCAGCAGCTACAAATTAATAGTAAACACTTAGAATTTTCAAACCACTATCCAGCAGTACCACATTTAGAAAGAAAGCCTCTGACATATTTAGGCCAACCTCGTAAACCTGGAATGATAATAACCTACCTCACTGGGTGACAACGATATTAAATGAGACAATTTATAAAAGTTTTAGCACTGTTCCTGTTAACGTAACAAATGCTTAATAAATATTACCTATTTATTATCATAAAGTACATAGAAAAGATACTGTTGAATTCTGACAGGAATTACTCTCTATAAATTGTGTCATCCACTGAAGTGGTATGAAAGTAGCTCAGGCTGCCTTTGGGGAAAGTGCTGAATGGAGTCTAGGTTCTTCTTACTTTCTTTAGAAAAAATGGCTTCACATCTGAAGTGGTCTCACACATCTGGATCAATAGATCAGTGGGAGAATGGGAAATGCGATTTTCTGTCATAAAATAATAGCAAACCCCGTATATAAACTTTTAAGCAATTATAATATGTAGTGGAATCAAAATGTAGCGAATCAGTTTCAAAAAATACTTAAATACGATTCCTTTATATATTTATTTCTGCTAGATACATAAATTCATTTTCTTTTTGTTATTTACTAGGTGACTGAAACTGAAAACATAATCAATAAAACCTGCCCCGCTTTCAGCTAATTTGATTACTTTTTTAAAAAAAGGTTTTAGTTTGAAATAATTTAGACTCACATGAAGTTGTAGAGAAGCCCTGGGTGGCCATCACCTAGCTTTCTCCAAAGGTGACATTTTACATAACCATAGTACATTAACAAAACCAGAAAAATGTTGGCACAATTCAATTAACTAGCCCATAGATCTCACTAAGATTTCACCAGTGTTTGAATTCACTCATTTTTGTATGTTTTTATACACAGTTCTACGGCGTGTTACCACATGTACATACTTAGAACCAGCCCCACAATCAAGATACAGAATTGTTTCTTCATCACAAAGGAACTCTTCATGCTGCCCCTTTTAAATCACACCCTCTTTGCCTTCCTTAATCCTTGGTAACTGATTTTTGGTCCTATCTCTCTTTAATTTTAATTATTCTTTTTAAAGAAAATAATTGCAATTTAAGACACAGCTAGGAAAGATCTAATAATAATTCTTATCCATGTTTTTTAAATGCCTGCCAAGCCGAGAGATTATAGATTCCTCATGGGGGTGTTTGGAAATGGGTCATATAGGTGCAAGAATTCATAATATTAAATTTTCAACTCTGACAAGGACTCACAGGAATATAACTTTAGCTTATGAAATAGTGAGAGATCAATTGTCACTAACTGGTTTTCAGAAGTACAAGTTAATTTTTGTGGGTCACCATCTCAGTACTCATTACTGTCTTAGATAACTGTTTTTTTTAGAAGAGGATGAGAAAGAGAGTTTAAGTCAATATTTTTCATCTTTAAAAGGGAAAAAGAAACCCACTGCTTCGAAAAACAAACAGAAATCTTTCTGACTTAAACAAAATCTTTTTATTTTTTCAACTGTAAATTTCTAATGAGCCTAAATGATTACAGTTTCAAAGTATGGGTAAGCCGACGTTTAATGTTTTAAAAAGCGTGTATCTAGAACAAAATAAGAATGTATCTTTCTTAATGTTAGTAAATCTCTGAACAACAAATTTTCATCTTCTCAACTCTATCCCTTGCATACTTTTAAAGTTTAACATTCTCAAGGTTTTTATTTCTCCTTCCCCAAAATGAAAGTTATTCACTTAGGCTTTTATATAATCTCTCTCCACCACCTAGATTCTAATATCAAGCACAAGTCATTTGCAGTTTTGAACAGAAATGACAATAAAATTGTCTTCTTTTTCACAGCAAGAGTTGTAGGGAAGTTTTAAGGAACTGAAGCATGAAAATGGAGGACGCAGGCACTGAACTGCATGGAAACACTGAACAGCCCAAGCTCAACAGGACTAAATCCATAGGCACCAATGTAGTTAGCTGTAGGGGTCAAGAACCTCAGAACCCCAAATTTTTACCTCATCATTGATGTTTATTACGTTGTGTGAGCTTTAGAATTGTAGTACTCAAATATGTGAAAGTTTACTTGGAACAGAAGGGGTTTTTTTTGGTTTTTGTTTTTGTTTTTAGTGTGAACACCCTCACTGAAAAACTGGTGGGCAATTTTCTATCCAATAATCTACAGTCCCACCACATATATTTTTAGAATTTTTATTTATGTATAATCCCACCTTTTCCCACAGAGGATTTGAAGCAGATTCTAGGAAAAGACCTTTAATAAAAAGTAAAAGAGAAACAGAGAATCAGAACCAAGGAAAAAAGTATAAAGATATGTTGATACTCAGAGCCTGCCTATCTCATCTGATTGTGCTCATTTAAAATTTAGACCTGAAGTTTTCAGCTCTGAAATCAAAATGGAAAACATAATTATGTGCCCTTATTAAAAAGGAGAAAGAGTTTAAATTTCTCAGACTTAGATACAGGATACCGTTTCCTCAAAAAATGGTATGGCAAATACAAATATACATTTTATTTCAAATTTTCTTGAACATTTTTTTTAAGAAAACTTGACCGCATAATAATAAAATACACTTTTTGTGAATATGATTTCAGGGAGATATCAAATACTCTCCAGACTGAGTTTATAGCTAGTTCTGGAATCAGCAGGGCCTCAAATAGAAGTGTCTTCCTCAAGGGGAGGAAATGACAGAAGACCCCGTATTCACCCACCCTGATCTGAATTCTACCTGATGTGCTCTTCTGGAGGTCTAAAGCAGTGCAGGTTTTGAGTTAACAGTATTTTAAAGAATGCTTGAATGCTTCCCTGAAACTGACTTTCGAAGAGAACCCAGATGGCTATGATTTTGCACTGTTGTTTAGTTTCAAAGCATATGCGTCTCTAAAACAGGTGCCAGAGCTTTCTGTTATTAAGTCAGAACAATATCAACTAATGTTTGAACCTGATTAAAAGAATTTCACTACCATGCAAAGAGGCACCTATAAGCAAAGGCAGCGATTTCTTCCAGATGGAGTACCCAAAATGTCCTAATTTTTGTGTTGAAATTAATAAACTCTTTCTTACAGTGGCAAGAAGATAAGATGGAAGATAGCTCAGCACAACTTGAAAGTACCCAATCTGGAATTCAGTGAGTTTTCTTTATCCTTTTAATTCACAATGTAGTTCATTAGTTTATGATGGACTTAAAGTATATAAATGTATTGTCAGACTTCTTTCTTTTTTCCAACTCTGATGTTTCCAATGTTAATTGCATTGATAGTTCTGGCTTTACATTCTTTTCATGTAGTAGATGTCTGGGACAGAAAAGCACTAATTAATTCATGTCTAGGAAGAAAAATGCATATATATCTAAATGAAAAACAAAAGAACAACTTTTTCATTCACAAGTAAATTCATCACTGGGTGACAATCCAAGATGTTCTTGCCTGATTTAGATACTAGGCCCTGAAAGAAAGTACTGAACAATAAGTGGGTCAAATTATGCAGCTATATTGAACACTAAGCTTCCTTTAATCTGTTATTGGCAGGAAGGTGACTCTTCTCTAAATTTCACTGGGAACATTCCTTCATGTTGAATGTCAGTGAAGCTTCTGTTTATGTGCTCTTGCAAACAAATAACGAAGGTGGCATGATTCTTTCTACCTCAAGCCGGGTAAAGGACTCAGAGGACCTCTTAAAAGAGCTATCTGCCTTTGAACGTGCAAAAATGGCTGAAACAATCATATTTTATCAATAACTTCAGTTAAAGAAGATCTAAAACCAATACAACTTGTCTATGCAGAAGCTTGTGGTTCCTGGACAGATGAATATCCAGAGGTTTTTTAAATAAATAAAATGGCTATGATCAGCATAACTTCAGGTAAAAATACAGCTAATCTTAAGAAAACACTATATCCCTCTTGTCAAGCCTATTTTTTTGCTGATTTTACTTTTGCTTTTCTCCACACAGCTTACTGTTCTCTGCACCCTTTCTACCTCCTTGAAAACCTAAAAAGTGAAATAAGTATTTGCAATATAGTACAAACAAAATCATCTGACAGCTTTTGCTTGAAATCTGACAACTATGGTTTCAAGCTCCTGTTCTACCACAAACTTGCAATTACCCTCAACAATTTTACTTTACCTCTTGGGCCTCAATAGCCTTGTCTGAAAAAGAAGACTAACACCTAGAGGACAGGATTGTGGGCAGAATCAGGTAACATGTGATCATATTGTCCAATGCCCAGTGGGTGGTAAATAAATAGTAATATAATTGGTTTTATTTTTCTATAAATGGGCTTCTGGTGATACACCAGTCAAAAGTGTCTAAATGAAGATGCCTTCCCAGTGATTGAAACTTATCCGTAGGAATTAAGTTCTCCATCAGTCTCTCTTTTTCTCTTCTGGAATTCATGAGGGGATTCTAAAAGTACATCTACAATCTTAGTTCTCATCACATAAACTTTCCAGAAGCGAATTTGTGCTGTAAGACTGAAGTAGTGGCTAGATGCATTTGAGGGCAAGGGGCAGGCACGGGAGAGAGCACAAGGAATGTGAAAGACAATTTAGTGCTTCCTCCTAGACTGCATTTCATCTTACCCTTTGCTGTCTCTGGACTATTCATCAGCATTAACATGCACCGAAATCTCCTTTGAAATTTTAATCAATTTAACATTGGTGTATCTATAGATTAGATGAAATAACTTTTGCTGTCTCTTCCAAGCACCTTTGTCATTTGAATGGCTTACAGCCCTCATATTTCTCAATATGAATTTCTGGATCTCCTTCTATTTCAATCTTGTTTTCAAAGGACAAGGTGGAAGATGACAATGGTAATGAAGATTAACTGAAAGACTAATTATTTAGTCACTGGTGGGGGGATGAGGCATACAGCTAAATCTTTCTGTCACGAATATTCATAACTAGTTCAGTTTAAATGCCAGATTTATGAGAGCAAGTGATCCATCTCTATCACGCACTGGATGCTTTATTTCAGGTAGGTTCAGAGGAATCTTAATTTTTCATGCAAAGCTATTCACTGTATATCAATCCTAAAACATTGCTCTCTTTCCACTTCCCTGTGTATGTCCTACTTAAACTCAACCACAGACATTGAGATTGAGTCTTAAATAATTATTATGTATTAGGACTTTCTGTATTGTTTTCAACACTCACGAAACATTTGTTTCTTTTTAACCCAACAACAGCTCATTTGATTGGTGAGAAGTTTCTGTGCCATAAACCCAACATGAATGGGTTGTTAATTAGTAGATTTAATTGCATAAAGGAGGTACATTATTTTATACCTTCCAACATTTTGATACTATGAGTATTTCAGCTGTAGCATATATCTAGTATTAAATTAGCACATAATTTAAATGCTGAGTTGGCTGTAGTAAGTTAATGTCACAACTAATGTAAAGAAGTCTTAATTGTAAACATGTCATTTGTCAAGTGTGTATTATTAGAACTGTGCCCAATTAAAATGATATACATATCAGTTGAGAAGAGATTTTTCTCTTCCT
This sequence comes from Camelus ferus, assembly GCF_009834535.1. Lineage (NCBI taxonomy): Eukaryota > Metazoa > Chordata > Mammalia > Artiodactyla > Camelidae > Camelus > Camelus ferus. The sequence goes on from NC_045698.1 coordinate 62,556,339, forward strand.
AGGCTTAGATAATGGGATTTCTCCATCTCCACTGATAAAAACAATAAAAAAAATTCTTCAAGCAAATATCTAAGTTACATGTACATGAAAATGAAAGGTTAAGAGTTTACTATTTGAGGAGAAATGTCTGTTGCTCAAATATGCATTCTAGACCATCCAGTTCCCTAAAGCTATGGACTTTATAGCTCTACAGATAGGAAGCATTGCTCTTGGTCAATATATAGAGATTCTTAAGCAAAAAACAGTATTTTGACATTTCCCTCCAGCTACTTTTGAGGCCATGTTATAATGATAAAACAGGACACCTGAAAAATAATTCTAACAAGTATTTTTCTTTTTCTCAAGTACTTTGTGAGAAAGGGACATCTCAAATCTGATATTCAATCAGGGCTCATCAAACACTATCTAAAGTTTATAACAATGCCACTTAACCCTCAGTTTTCCTTTGGTCATGCACCTTTTCAGTTTGAGATACTTGTCAGGCTACTAAAAGTTGCTCACAGTACTTTTATCGACTGTAATGATGAGCAAAACCATTCATGGTTTTACATAGCCTGTGAATCTCCCTAGGCCAAAGGAATTATTTTTGTGTGTGGATCACAGCCCAGTAGAACACTGGGAGCCTAGCAAAGGCTGTTATTCCAGTTCACTGTGACATACACAGTTATGGAGTCTAGGAAATATTAGTCCAGGTTGATTCCCAAGAAGAATATTTGAAATAAGACAAGATTATTCCCTTTGGGCATCTCTTCCCTCAGCATTTACCCCAATACCTTCAAGCTTCTTTGTAATCCAATGAATCAATCTGCCTTCCTATCTCTAAAGAACTTTTCCAGGTCTCTCTCACTTTGAAACATGCCACTACTTCCCTCCTCCTGGGTTCACAGCAAATATTTACATGGATAATTTGTCACATTGCTTTTTCCTAAGCCTCAACACGGCTTCAGAATCTTTCGAAAACTTGCACTCCAATGTAACACCAGTATTTCCACTAGTTGATTAGAATTAGCATTGGAAGGTGCAGTGGACATCTATCCTTTGCACTGAACCAACCAAGAGTGAGAGTATTAGCCAGGTGGAGGGGAGTGAAAGCATGAAGTAACTGCTGCTTATAATATCTCTCCAAGAAGTTGGTGGGTTATAAATAAAGTTCCCCTGACTATATGTTGCTCAAACACTCCAAATCATGTATGAAATGTGGAGGGAAGGGGCAGAAAGGAAGGAAGGAAAAAGGAAGAAAGAAGTTTTCTGTAAAGATTTTGCTTTCGATTTACATGGTAGCATCATAGTGTTGCTGTAACACGTTACCCGAAACTTTGTGACTTAAAACAATACAAGATATTTTCCCACAGTTCTGAAGGTCAGAAGTTGCAATGGCATGTATGGGTCTAAAACCAAACTGTTGGGAAAGTTGTGTTTTTTATGGCAGCTGCAGGAGAGAATCTGTTCCTCTGCCCATTTGAGCTCCTAGAAGCCGCTCACTTTGTTTGACTCATAGTTCTTTTCAGCCATCTTTAAAGTCAGCAAGAGTTGGTTGAGTTCTTCTCACAACCAGTCACTCTGACTCTCCTGCCTCCCTGTTTCATTTATACGGACCCTTATGATTACATTGAACTCATGGGGATAATCCAAGATAATCTTCTCACTTCAAGATCTTTAACTTAATCACATCTGCAAAGTTCCTTTTTACCACAGAAGGTAACATATTCACAGGTTTTGGTTAATTAGGACAAGAACATCTTTGGGGAGCCATTACCCTGTCTACCACAGTCTATATGAAAGCAGCAACAGTGAAAGAAATAAATCAGGGCAAAGAGACTTAAATACCTATACTGAAGGAACTATATTGCAAATAATCTCCTTAAAGGTCTTTGCTTCTGATCATGTTTCTATGATTGTAGTATATTGTTGTAGAGTGCAGGAAGAAGGGTAAGTTATGCCTGGGGTGAACCAAATCTTGTCTACTCACTTACTAATCACACGTCCCTAAGGGGCAAGTCATTTCATCTCTCTGAGCCTCAGTGTTTTATATCTGGGAAGGAGGTGATAAAAATATGCATGTCTCAAGGGGCCATTTTAAAGCTCATATGCTTTAGTCCATGCAAAGTACTTAGTATAATTCTTGGAACACAGTAAACACTGCTTCTTATCTTTCTTAGACCTGTTCCTTAAAACACATACTATATTTCATAAAGTACTATTAAATGAATGTTGTACGAATGATTTTTCCAGTGATGCCATTGTTGGATTTAATCATCTAATGATGCAACTTTCTTTGATTCTTCATTGTATAGCACAGGAAATAGTTTAGAATGCTGAGCTCTAGCACTTTAGTCATCACCCCAAACTTCATACAACGGAGACAATTGAATATTTAACTCTATTCTGGCCATTGCCCATTGGGTAAACTAAATGGGTCAGAGATAACTTTTACATCATCCTGACCATCTTAAACGTTACATTTTTAAGTTAAACATTACATTTTTAAGATGTGATAAAACATTGGTAACTGAGATATTGTCTTCATATATTACTTGAGACCTTATTAAAGCTTTGTTCATTATGTGAAGTATTAGCCAGTCAATATTCATTTAGCTAACTAAAGCTTTTACAGTTCATGCTTCAGTTTCTTTCAATATGACGTTTTTTATATGACATACAGTTCCAGGAGGAAATTTTTGTTTTGACATGTACAATTAATATTTTAAAACCAGATGGAATAAAATTAACTCCTCCATGACACCAAAGCAAAGGCAATTAAGAGAAGGGAAAAGGAAAGTCTTAATCCTCCTTAGACAAGCTAGAGAAAAATAGCTCTAGTCTAGTGACTTTCAAAATTAAAAAATTCTTCTAACTTTCTTAAGCTAGGCTTTAATATATCCAATTGCATTAAAGCATTTGAGAACAGATAACCAGATCTAATTTCACTTCATGCTTTACTCTCAAGCCTTTAAATCCAGCCCCAAGAACCAAAAAAAGCATGGTATTGGAGGACAGTAACTGCAATATATCAAACAATTATATTGAACTACTTTATGGGATAAAAATAATGGAATTCATACTACAGACCTGGATCCAATAGAAATACATCGATGTCTATACATCGTGTTGTATTTCCCTGTGCTTCATCTCTATCTTCATCAAATCGAATCTATGCTGTGTTTAGATCCTACATGTTTATTCCCCTGGAATTTTAACTATCTTGAGATTATTTAGGGTTGGCAAATTTTGAAAATGTTACCAGTAATTTTAAATAATTTCATTTCATTCAAAAAGACAAAAGCATCAAAAAGTAATAATAATAAATATCTCAGTGACAAAAAGCTAGACTATATTGTGTCAAGGATTTTACAGAAAGAGAAAAAATTCTCATAATTTTTCATTTTGCAGTTAAAATGTAGAAAACTTCCTCAATACTTCCTAGACTTGAAGATTAAATTTAGAAGCTATTTATCACATTTTTAAATTAAAAGTGGGATAGCAATATGAAAAAAACTCAATGTTTAAAATATTTCTATTCAACATTGATCTGACACAGCAGACAAAACCCACCTTGTTATTTGGGATTGGATATGCTATGTGGTAGGCTTTCCCAAAGATTTAAGTGGAAATACTGCTGAGAACTCCAGAATGGCAGTTGTTGAAGGTTCTAACCATCTAAAAGTTGTTAAATTCCAGCCACTTAATATGAATCTGAACTCCTAGAAAGCAAATCTATCCAAATAAATTTAAAACTGATTATATTTGAAACTAGTGAATCTGATAATATAAGGCTGATAGAAATATGACTCAAATGGAAAAATCTAATATATATATATATATATAAGCTAGCAGAAAATACAAGTTAAATATAAGTAAGGCTGAACTAAGGTGACTCATATTAGTAGAAACATTATTAGCTACTGGAAATTAAAGGAGTTTTCTTTCCTAGAAAGACCTAAAGTTAAGTTGAAATTATTTGTGTAGATAAATAATTATATACTATTAGTAGATAAACTATACACTATTTTGGGAGTTAGACCAATTAAGAAAGAGTACAGCTAAGATCAGTCTATGGAAACCATGTTGCCACCTATTGAAAAATGATTAATTGATGTTTGTTTGCCAATAGCCAGAGATGACACGTACAGAGCAAATACTTCAACTTTTCTTTCTACTAAGTATAAAAGCAAATCTCATTGATTATGAAAACTTTTTCCCATTAAGCTTAAAATCTGGTCTCTAAGGAGTTGTAGTCTAATTCCCAAAATTACTGTTGCATTGTCTATTTCTCCTTTCAACTCTGTCCCTTTTTGATTCATTTTATTTCAGTGGATATAAGTTAGGTATGTATATGTCTACAGCATGTGCATAGCCTACTGGTCAGTCTGAGACCTAATGAGAGATCTATATCTTAGCACTCTTCTTAAAGTCTGTGGTTTGCAAATTAGATCAGATTTGTGTTTTCATAGGCCAGGGGCTAACCCAGGAGTTAACAAAATGGAATTATTACTTTCCCTAGATACGTCTTCTCTATCGCTGGCACGTTCTGATCCACCGGGTTTCAGTTTTTGGTCTTCGGGTCAGAAATTGTCTTCTGTGACTGCACTGCCTCTGGGGCTACATGGCAGGAGGACAGAAGGAGAGGAAAAGAACCAACAGTTTGGCACTACCCTCTTGGAGATGCAGTCCCACCAAAGGGAAAAAGTTTTGGCTGCAGGACCTCCTGCGCATGGAGTGCAACAGAAGAGAGAAAAAGAAGAGAAGAAAAATCAAGAGATTTCTTCCATGTTCTCTGAGCTTTAGGGATTTCCTTTGAGGGTGGAGGGTTTCTCCTTGATCTTTCAGTGTCTGAACCATAGTGCTCAC